>NW_021145077.1:0-52009 GCF_900634775.1 Gouania willdenowi | reverse complement strand
TTGTGTAATCAGATTACATGTTTTTTTTTTATAAAAACGGGGATTATTTTGAGGGATTACATTTTAAAAGCAAGCAGAATATGCATCAGTGCATCAACACACAGTGCACGTTCACTAAAACAAAAGAACACGTAAAACAAGCTGTAACAATCTTGTGATGACGTAAACAGCGCGGACACCGTGCGCTTGTCTGGAAACAGACCAACGTGTCCGTGGACTCACAGAGCTGAAGAGTTTTCTAAACAGAGTTGATGGATCAGTACGTGTGTTTTATGTTTCTGTGTCACATCAACACTGTAGTACCGTGGGACCTCTACACAACAATCTGAAGCAGGGCACGTATGGCGTTATATTTGTGCCACAACTCTGCTGTCAGTGCACGTCTGAACTTTATCACGACTGTAAATGGTTTACGTTATAAAGATTATCTGTTGATTGGATTAAAAGTAAACCAGCGAGTTAAAGACATGTACACAGAGCTGTGTGTGCATCTAAAGAAATAAATATAACCAATAGAAGCTGATTTTTCATCAATAACTTTAATGCACTTTGTGTTTTAATTAGATAAAATATTTAATGTGACTCTTCCAACAGCTCAGTTATAGGCCTGTACAACATTATTTAATGTATAAGTGGGGTCAGGTTAAACTATTTTATTTTATATTGTGCATTGTTGGAATGTCTGTGCTAAATAAACATTTTCTTATTTTTAATTTATTTATTCTTTAAAGCATTAACATTAATTTATACAATTGCAATGTTTTAATTTTAGTGGTTAGTTCTAAAGATGGGCGATAATGATAAAAATCACAATAAATAAAAACTATAAATAAAAGAAATAAATAAAAAAATTCACAACTTAGTAATAAACAGGTTCCTTACAAACACAAATATATGTGAATACATCACTAGACACATTTAAAAAGGCTACAATAACTGCTGACTCAAACAGCTCATGAGCTGATATTTTATGAAATATATTTGTGCATGTGGATCACTATTAGTGTTACTGTATGTAATTCATTTATTTCCTCACTTGAAATAAAATTATTATTATTAAAAAAAATCACAAATAACTTCAATAGTGTTTTTACTGCTGATGAAATATAATTAAAAATATTGCGCTCACAAAGGTGACCGTGGCTCAGGTGGTAGTGGGTCGTCCTCTAATCGAGAGGTTGGGGGTTCGATCCCAGTACCTGACTATGTGTCGAAGTGTCCTTGGGCAAGACACTGAACCCTAAGTTGCTCCCAGTGGTTGACTAGCGCCTTGCATGTCAGTCCTGTCCCACTGGTGTGTGAATGTGAGAGTGATTGGGTGAATGAGCTGATATGTAAAGCACTTTGAGACTGCTTCAGTGTGGTGATGAAGTGCTATATAAAATCAAGTCCATTTACCAAGTTGGGATGAATTAATGGTGACATTAGTTAATATTTATTTCACACAACGTGTGACATGTTTAGCTTTTATTCTTCTATACAAGTGTTTAATCTGATCATAAACAAATCAATGGCTCAGTGGTTTTATGACAGTAAAAGATGTTTTTTTTTTTTTTTTTTTTTTTACTTGGTCCATTAGTCCTTATATGGAGTGGTTAGCATTAACCCTGTCTGTGTGTCGGTGGGTTAGCTTAGCATAGTTAGCTTTAGTTGAGTTTCCAGTTCATAATCGTTGTTTGTAGAACGTTGGGTGGATCTGATGGAGGAACTTAGACTGGTTCACTTTGTTGGATGGTTATCTGGTTTTAACCCAGTAGTGATCTATGATGTATCACTGCAAGGCAGCTTCTGGTAGCCGTGACAAACACCTCACACACACACACAGACGGTGGTGTGTGGGCGGTGGCGGTGCACGTCAGAGCTTCTGTAAACAACGTTCCGCTCCAGAGAATAAGTTGTTGACAACAAACAGTCGAAGTTTTGGTCTGTGGAACATGTTTTTTTTGGGGCATTCTTGGCTAAATTGAGGGACAAATGGCCCGTGGCCCTCGCTAATTTCTGAATTTATTGTTTATATCGAGGTATGACAAATTCTTACCGGGGAGAATGTTTCTCATGATAAATCATAAACGATAAAATATCACACATTCCTATTTAGTACACATTCAGAGCCAGAAATGCAATGGGGGACTAATAATTTGCATAATTTCTTTTGGTGTTTCAGTTTCGGCCAAAAAAATGTCATTTGGGTACATCCCTAATGGAAACTCCTGCATCATGTTTCATCATTGATTTGACTTTGCTTTTATCGACAGCTTGAGTCATAAAGTAAAAACGCAAATAGAAAAGACAAAGACAAAATGAAAAAAGCAAAATGGAAAAAGAATGACTTCATTTGTATATTTTTTCATTATTGATTCTCTTTATATTTCCACATGCATTTCCTTTTAATTTTGGCATTCCTGTGATTCCATAGAATCTAACATTTTAATATGTCTTGCTGCCTGTAGATTAGTAGGAGGGCATGGGGAGGGACCACACCACAGCTCTGCCCAAATGGTTTTGTGAGGATGTGATTATCACAGTTTTAAAGGCTTTAATGGAGGTCATAGTAACCTGTAGACAATAGTTGATGCTAATGATAAACAATCAAACACACAAAGAACGTCTAACACCGTCATTCACTCACACTTCCCTGTGGGAACGGAATGTAAGACACTGACTCTTTTTTCGCTTATGCCCCGCCCATTCCCCAGCCTTCCAGCCAATCAACACTCAGAACACATGTAAACAAAACTCACATTGGCAGAGAAAGCTGCATATAAACATGATGCCTTCATGACCCAACTATAGTTGTTCCCTGTGCTCCAGCAGCAAATGATGAGGATGAGCAATGAAAAAAAAGGTGAAAAATGAAGTTTTCTTCAACTTTACTGTTCACAGGAATTTAAAAGTATTTTCTTACATTTACCAAAGACCTGACTTATTACACTTTAAGACAATTCAGAATTCTTTTAATTTCTGGATGTTTGCTTTTATTTACAATTATTTATTTATGTTTATGGTTGTCTCTTATTATACAGTTATATTTGTTGTGTAGTCACTGGAACATTAGAACAAAACCTTTGTGAGACTCAAAGGAATGAGAATGTGTTGAGTTTACAATGTGTCTGTTACCACTTTATTTACACAGCCCTTCCTGTGCTTTGAATTGATTTAAGTCATTTCAGTTTTGGTGTGTGATCTGATGATATTAGATCATTAAGGATTAGAACATGACGACGATCTCCCAAATCACAGAGATCTTAGAACCATCTGTAGTTCACATTTTAACCCTTGCGGTGCCTTGTCTGTGTCATATGTCTGTGGTCCATACACAGAACATCCAAAGGTTTTTTTATCTGCCAAATCACACCATTTACTAGTCAGCATGTCAGCATTACAGAATTATTAATCACTTAAACAGGGCATAAGTACGCTCTGCCCCCCGAATTTCTCCCTGGCGCGGTGTCAGTTTGGGCTGAAACCTTTTTTAACAGCTTTTACATAGTGGTGTAACAATACATTGATCCACATCAATTAATTAATTAACGATCCATTTACATTGATGCACAATGAAGACATGGATGAACATCGTCATCTTTAAGATACACCTTTATTTTGAAATAAACATACGTCCCTGCCACTATTTCCTGGTTGGAAATAGACTGTAGCTCCGGTGTTAGCCCCGCCCCATCGCGACCAATAAATGAATGATGAACCTTTTCCATCAGTGTTATATGGTTGGGTTTAGATCTTAACTTGTCATGTGGCAGTAGATTAATGCCCTACATTACCTACATGACATGTGACATTTCATCTACAATAGTTTAAAGTAGGGATGTTCCATTCTGATATAGATATCTGATACTAGTCCAATATTAGCAAAAAACTATTATCACATTATATAGGCCTGTATCTAAAATGTGTGATATAAACACTCTGATCTAATCAGTTCATTCCATACTCCGCTCCAGCTTTTCTAATTAATAGGTCAGTTTTTTTCTTTTTCTTTTTTTCCTCAACGTTGCAGAATCGGTAAAGTTAAACTGTTTCCACTGAAGACCTTCATTTTCCTCCACATCATGTGATCTCTGAACAAACTGATAGTTTTAGTCAATTTCAAAGTGATGACACTGCAAAGGATGGATGAATATTTCTAGATCCTTCATGTTCATTCTGTCTCTTCCATCCTTCAGGTGGAGCTGATTCCATGCTGATGTTACAGGTGAATGGAGGATTGTGGAACCACTCAGCCGTGACAGCAAACATGGACTCCTCAGAAAAGGTGAGAAATGAGTGGAACAAAACCAGTGAATGTAGAACCAGTGAAAGACACCATTATGGGTGTACTCATACTGCCAGCTCAGGCTGTTCCAAGCTCACAGCAGGAATCCCCCCTCCCTGTCCCTTTTCTGGTACGGTACAACGGACGTGATCACCAGCTCAACTCGGTTCACACAGAGAAACTAGTCATCTCGTTCATTTACGACACACATGGCATTACGTCATCATTAAGCGACTCTGTTCATACCTGTCAAGTTTTGGATTTTAAAATAAGGGAATTTTTCTGGCGTCCACTACGAGCCGTCCCACCTGCCCAAACAAGCTCCGGTATTTTATTTATTTTTTTCCGGAAAAAAAGATTTATAATACAAAATAAATACTAATGAATAAAAAAACAAAATTAAACAAAAACGTATGTCAAAAATAAAGTAAAATACAATTAAAAGGTAGATATAAATTGTAGTGACAGTGATTATTCTGACTGCTCATTTTTAATTATTTATGTCATATAAAAATGTATGAGAACAACATTAATGTCACAGTCATCATATTTACCCTCAGGGATCAATGGTTTACTGAATCTGATCAGGTTTATTGTTTAGGTTTATTTAAATTAAGTTTATCAAAACTTAATTTAAATGGTCCTGATGACATCATTCTAGATCATAATGATTACACAAAAACAAATGGAGGCAAGGATGCATCAGTTATTTCACCACTAGGGGTCAGAATATTTGACAGTATCAGAAGTTATCATTAATCTACGATGTTTCAGACTCTACAATCCCTGGTATTGATGGTCTAGTACACACATTATCAGTGCTCCCCAGAACATTTCCCCATAAAAAAACATTCCTTGCCTCACGGTGACAGCGTTTCATGTTGATTCTGTCCATTTTCACGTTTAACCGTTTTCATTGGTCGATTCCGTGATTTATAGTTCCCTATTGGTGTTCAGCTGCAGCTGAGGGGAGGGGCTTCACGTGTGTCTGTTTATGTCTGCAGCAGCGAATGAAGTTGTCAATTGAAACAGGTGAGGGGGAAAAAACTAGAGATGAACCATAGATATATTAAGAGATGGACATGGTGCTGTTAGTATCGATACCTTTGCGAGAAAGTATAGTATCCGATACTAACTTTTTGGTATTGACACTTTATTTAGTTTTTTGACAACACTATTCTTACCAGTGGGAAAGTTCTTGATGATATATCTCTGCTAATCACGTCCGTAACGTGCATACAGCTCTGAGCACAGATATATAGAAGGTAGATGAACCAACTCCTCATGAAAAAACAATGTTCAGCTCCATCCACAGTATGAAAAAAATGATTGAACCATGAAAAAAACACATTTAAAATAAATACACAAGTGAGGGGAGGGGGGTGCAAGAAAAGCCCCCAGGTCTATAGAGCACTGGAGGAAACCCTGACCCACCAGTTGAGAATTACTGCTCTAAACAACTGACAGTCTGTAGTAGGTCTCCATCTACTACACCAAATATATTAACAAAACATATTTTTCTGTGGTTTGAAGAATTGTCGTTGACATAATCATTATTATTTATCATTAACTTATTCAAATATCATTCAACTACATGAAAACAGCAGATCATCAGTATTAAGTCCCTCTCTAACTACTACAGATGAGATGGTAATAAAATACTGTTTAATGGTTTTTAAATCATTTTTATTTGTAAATAATCATTAAAAAATAGAATAACTTAAAAATGACTTCTTTAACAGTTACTGTAATAGGCTGAAAACAACCAACAGTCTGTATTATATCTCTCTCTATCCACTACAGCAAAGATATTAATAATAAAACACTCTGATTTTCTGATGGTTTTTATTGATTAAATAACCTTAAATACTGTCATTAATCAGCAAGAACTTTTTTTTAAAAAAAAATTACTCTCGTAGCATGAAAATAACTGACAGTCTTTATTAGGTCACATCTACACACACCTCTACTACACCAAATATATATATAGAAAAACACTAAAATATGATAATAATCAACTAAAAATATAACTTTTTTTCATTTAAAAATGATCGTGTTGATGTTTTGAACCCAGTATATCGTATGGTATTCTGCAAATTAAATACGATTAAACATTTGATTTATATTAATTAATTTATAAAACAAGTACAGGAAACATCTCATTTTCTATATTCATAAAAAGATCATTTATGAAAAGATTTTTAGCTTGTGCTAGTAAGATGGTTATTATCATTATGCAGATCTATCCTAGAATTTAATGTAACTAGAGACAGACCTGATAAAGGTAGTTTATGGTTTTCAGGTTAATAGAGTGACCGTTGAATAATTTATTGGTAATAATTACATTATTAATTAGTGATGCACTAAAAATCTGACCAAACATGATGTTATAAAGACGTGAGTAAACGACGCAGTCAGTGCACGCTTGTCTAGAAACAGACCAACTTGTCTGTGGACTCGTGGAGCGTCTGTATTTAATACATGTGAGCACTACAGAGTTGATGGAGCAGTAAGTGTGTTTTATGTGTGTGTGTCACTTAGACACTGTAGTTACATGTAGCCCTCCATTAACACAGACCTTTAATACATCACAACTGTACTTGGTCCACGTTATAAACATCATTACTCTGATAGAATTAAACGGTGGAATCACAGCTTCAATGCATTTTGTGTTTTAATTAGGGCTGCACCATTTTCACAAAAAGCCAAATTGCGATTTTTCTGACAGATATTTCGATTTGATTTACAATTTTTAAAAAGATTTCATACATTTAAAAGCATTTCTTTTTCCAAATTCTGTTTTCCACATCAATTTTTTAAAATTCCGTTTTTTTTTTAGAAATATTAATGAATTATTTCAGAAAATATTAGTTTTTAACTCCTGTAAGGAAACAAAATACTAATAAATTAAAAAAAACCTTAATTCCTTTTGAGCACAATTATTTTAATTTTGTTATGTAAAATAAGTTTGTAATATGCTGCTCAAATGAATGAATGAATGAATGAATGAAAAATAAAGTAGATACAATTAAAAAGAAGATATAAGTTGTACTGTGAGAAAACAAAATAAAAACTAATAAAAAAGGAAACTATAATTGAACAAAAATGTATGTCAAAAATAAAAATGTAATTTAAAATACAATTAAAAGGTAGATATAAGTTGTAGTGACATGGATTATTCTGACTGCTCCTTTTTAATTATTCATGTCATATAAAGATGTATGAGAACAGCATTAATGTCACTATATTTACCCTCAGGGATCAATGATTTACTGAATCTGATCAGGTTTATTGATTAAGTTTTGATCAACTTAATTTAAATTAACCTCATTTAAATGATCCTGATGACATCATTCCAGAACGTAATGATTAAACAAAGCTAAATGTGCAAACATCACATGTAAGAAGTGTTTTTTCACCACTAGAGGCTAGAATATTTTACAGTATCAGAAGTTATCAATAATCTATGATGTTTCATACTCTACAATCTCTGGTATTGATGGTCTACAACAGAACAACTTTATCCAGATGTTCTGTAGCTCTGATCAAGTGAAGCTGATTAAAGCTGAGTCATGTTTTCACGGAGCACAGCAGCGCTATGAGAAACAGACAGAGCTTCACAGACATGTTAAAGTTAAACAGACACTGGTGTCTCTGATGTAGGAGTCAGTGATGATTTGTGTAGTTTTTTACCAGGTTAGACGGTGTTTAGGTGGTGTTTGAAACGACTACAAAGAGAGTTGGAAGGACATTTCTGCATAAAAAATGTTCTTTCCCTCACAGTGACGGTGTTTAAACCCAATTCTGTGAATTTCCGTTGCGTTCACCTGAGGTCAGGTGTAGATGTAGTTCTACAATTAGACACTAGATGGAGACCCAACATAAGTATTAGGTCTAAGCTCCTCCTTCAACTACTTTGACTGAAAATCTATCACACCTGTGTGTTTGGACTCTCAGATAATGTAGTGGAGGAGCTCAGAGATGTTGTTAGTGAGTGTCTTCAGATTTATTGAATTATTATGTTTATTTTAAGCTCCTAAACGCACGTATTTAAGTTAGAATATAGGTCATGTTAAAGTACACAGGCTGATTCCATGTTTATATGTATTTTGACCCAAATGTAAGTTAACTCTACAGCCAAAGGGTTTGGCTTTACCAGTTTGTTTGTTTAGTGACATCTTAGTCAAAATACATTAAGGTACTATTTGATCCAATTGATATAATATGTATATAGTGATTTCATAGTGTAATTTAGGTTAAAACAATGAAGAATAAAATCACAGATATGTTAAGAATAATAAATATTGGTTAAGAGTTTCAGATAAATAAGTTTACATAAATACTAAAATTAATAAATAACTTTATGGGTAAAATATATTGTTAAAAAGTTAGACTTTAATTAAAATGGATAAAATTTGTACAGCAAAGCACATGATTTAATTTTACAAATAGAAATAGTTAAACATTGTAGGTTGATTTAAAAACATTAAATATTAAATAGCAGAAAATTTATTTAATAAATAAAATGTTTAAAATAGGAAAAGCTCAGGTGGTTCATTCTTTTAAAAACATTTGATTAGAACTCATCCTTCCTTTCTCTCTTTTTCATCCTTTTCTTTAAGGTTTTAAACCTGATACAAAACCTACAACAAAACTGAATAAACTTTTAAAAGCTGAGGTGATCTCACGTCTTACTTGTTCTCCATCCATGTTCTTTCAAGCTGGACAAGCATTGTATAAAATAAGCTTAACAAGTATCTGGTATGGTATTCTGCAAATCAAATATGATTTAAAATTAGATTTAGATTAATTAATTGATAAAAGAAGTAAAGGAAGTTTCTCACTTTCAACATTCATAAAAAGATCATTTATTTAAAGCATGTGTGATTTCCCTTGTTTAATTTTATGAGACGTGTTTTTTTTTTCACAAATCTATTTTATTTTGTTTGGTGTATTTTTCTGTAATGTATGTTTTTTGGAGCCATTATGTGTATTCAGAAAAAAAAGGGGAAAAAAATTATGCCAAGATTCACGGCTCTGCCCAACAAACACTGTAAAAGTTAACAAAAATCCATGGATCTCTTTTGGTGTCCCACTTCTCTAGATGATCTGCAGTGACTTTGAACCCTGTCAGTGAAACGCCCTATGAAAAGTGTGTTACAATAGGACATTTGTCTCATATTAAATTCGCTTCACTATGTGGGGTGGGGGAACGAGCTAATGCCCATTTTTCCACATTGAGCTGGTTTAAGGCTGGAGGTTTAACAACTGATTCACAAATGTTTGTTTGGTTCCTTCTCTGTGTTTAATCTCTAACTGTTCTACAGGACTCTGGAAGCCAGAACAAAGTGACACCTCAACGTTCTCAGGACCATGAAGCTCAGCCACAACGAAGAAACAAATCTAAGAGAAAAACTTCAAAGCAAAGAGTTCAACAGCAGAGCCAAGCTGGAGTTAAAGCTAAACATACATGTGACCAGTGTGGGAAGGACTTTAGCTGTAAATCACACCTCACTGAACATCAAAGAATCCATTCTGGAGAAAAGCCATTTAACTGTGACCAGTGTGGAAAAGCTTTTACCCAGAATTCTACCTTAATTAGTCACAAAGTCGTTCATACTGGAGTTAAAAAGTTTGAATGTGATGAATGTGGAAAGACTTTTAGTCGATCTGAAAACCTCAGTCTACATCTCCTCATTCATCGTGGAATCAAAGCTCACAGATGTGAACAGTGTGGAAAGACTTTCACACGAAGATCATCTTTAACTCTGCACATGCAGACTCACTCCAGAACAGAGTTGTATCACTGTGACCACTGTGGGAAAATATATAAACAGAAACATTCCCTCATCATCCACCTGAGATCTCACACTGGACATGAAGTGTGTCCCTGTGACCAGTGTGACAAAGTTTTTACAAGATATAGAGATTTAAAATGTCACCAAAGCAGCCACTCATCAGAAAGACCTCATAAATGTGACACATGTGGAAAATCTTACAAGAGGAAATCTCACCTTAATCACCACCAACGAGTTCATGAGAAGAATGTTTTCAGATGTGATGAGTGTGGGAAGACCTTCAGCACTTCATCTGTTCTCCACTCACATCTCTGTGTGGATGGAGACATGGAGCAGGAATCATCTTCAGATCCCAGCGACACACGGATGGTGACGACACCTTCTGGTTCCAGTGTTGGACTGAAGAACCCAGAGATCAGGCTGCACAGGATTCCAACATAAACCTGCTGTCAGCTGGAAAATGGACACCAACAGTTCAGGAAGTTGTTGATCTTTGAAGGTGTGGTCTGAAAGAAAAGATCAATACAATGATCAGTTGGAAAGGAAGCAGGAAGAAGTTTCCCTTTGTTCACTTTCTATACAGGATATACATTCTATAGCTTCTGTATTCATACATGATGGATATGAAGAATGATTCACATTATTATTATTATTATTATAATACACTAATGACAGATTCTATATCAGGGCTGTCAAACTCATTTTAGTTGAGGGTTCAAATATGAACCAGTTTGAGGTCCAAAGGGCTTCAGCTTATAGAAAAACCAGCCTTAGTTTATGAGCAACTTTGCTTTAATTTTCCAAAATGTTGTAGAATAATTTAGGAAAAATTGCGTAACTTTCAAAAATTGAGAGTTCCTGTAACAATTGGAGTTTAAAAATAACTCCTATCATGTGATGTCAGCATCAATATTGTGGAGTTATTTTAAAATTATTCGTTTTTTAGAGGACTTGAGATATCTACAACTGAATTAGTTTATAATTTACGCAGTTATTCATGTTTTCTGTCATTTTTACTTTCTCCTGCAGGCTGAAATAGATGCTCTAAAGGGCCGGATTTGGCCCCCAGGCCTTGAGTTGGACACACATTCTATATGAAAGACAGTCTGAGATGTTCATCATGTGTTTGTATACTGTACATATTAATCATTAGTAGTTTTTTATAGAATGTAGAGAATGTGACTAACATTCTAATAGATGTAGTAATCAGATCCCAACTTGTAGATGAATATACATGCTGTGTTAATACAGACCATCTTCATCATGTACCTTTGAATCTGTTTCTTTTCTCTGTGTTTATAAAGGATTCATATTTGTAATGAGTTTTAAATGAGTATCTAATACATCACATAATAGTATTTTCTTGATTTTAGATGTGATGTGTTTTATATAAAGTATGTTTTTCTACAGTTGAAGTGAATGTGATGAAATGGTTCCTGACAGGGAAACCCTGCCTAAAGCCTGTGAATGGATCATGCAGTGTGCTGAATGAATATCAGGGGAAGGGGAGCCCAAAGTGTCCAAACACTCCCATTTTATCACCATATTTACATTTCTATCAACTCTGTGATTACAGCTCATAGATTTATTCTAACTCTGAAATGTTCTTTAATCTGTTCTTTAGCCTGTCCAGCCTTTCTTTAGAACTTACAATGTTCTATGTAACCATGATAAATCCTAATGTTCTTCTTAAATCTTCCTTCTGACATAAAGTTTGAATCAATGTAAATGTAATGATATCAAATGTCCAGTGAAGCTTTGTTCCTTTAAATAAAGACGTGTTATTGTCTGTGCTGGATTTCTTTGAACAGAGAAACATGTCAGAGAGAGGGAGAGCTTTTCATTGGATAGCACATAATCCTCCATCAAACACACATGGTTCCCATGAGAAGAACATCCACTGGATGGATCTAAGAACAGGAAGTGAAGGTTCCTCTGGAAACTGAGTGTTTAGTGAAGCTGAAGGAGTTTAAAAATAGACTTTTAGAGTAACTGCTGCTTTCACATCCAGTCATGATGTCTTTCTGACAAATTCTGATAAAATGAGTCAAACAAGTGCAGAATTCTTTAGTTTTAGATTGTTCCTACATTAACAAGGCTTTTTATTTAAATTTAGTGTTGTATCAACATCTGAGACAGTGAAAGAGTTCCTGTTTTGGTTCAAGAAAGATATGAATTATTCCCAATGAACAGCACTGATTAAAAGGGGGCGGAGTCTCCCTGTATGTGGACTCAGAGTGGAGGTGTGTCCAGGTTAATCACATGTCTAAGTGTGTAAATGAATATAATATAAAGTTGTATATACAGAACACCAGGGTGGTGCATTGACACACTGAAGAACACATTAGCTGACATGTTTCATAACTCTGATGATACAATAAAATACAAAGTGTTTGGAGTGACTTCATTATTAATATTATGAATCCAAACAGACACATAAAGACTTGTGATGTTATACATCCAATGTACAGCTGTGGCCTGTTCTTAGTCATTCTAAAGCCAAGCAGAGTCACATTAGACACTGACACATCCATCATTAACATTTGGACACATTCAGCTGATTGGAAAGTAGATGGAGGATTATTTAGAAGTGATATCAGTGAACAGCTTCCAGTTACAAACCAGAGCTGGGCTTAGATCTATCAATGTGATCATCCAAACAATGTCTATGATGTCTTAACTTTTTTTGTTGATATATTTTGTTAATACATATTTCATGAGTAATATAGTTGTCTTTGTCACATTTTATTTGGCATGAGTAAATAAACTAGTACAGTGACTATCGGAAGTATGTATTCATATAGTTGGAGCTTTAGTAGAGTCATCATGTATGTCCAAATGAGTATGTGTTTGAAGGTTGGATGTACAAAGAGGTGTACTGTACATACTCTGCACTCTCTAGTGTTATAAATGGGTTTATTTGCAGGTGCAAAATAAAATAGCATGTGCGATTTCCCAGGTTTAATTCTATGGGACATGAACATGATAAATGAGTTTGTTGTTTTTTTTTCTTTACTCATTTTTATATATTTTTTTGTTTGGTGTATTTTTCTGTAATGTATGTTTTTTTTATATGTATTTTTGTATCTTTCTGTTGTGTTTTGTGCATTTTTTGTATGATTATTATTATTTTTGCCTTTGTAGTGTGATTCTGGAGTCATTTTGTGTATTTTTGTATAAATATTTAGTTTTGTGTATTCTGAGTCATTTTCATATTTTTGTTGTCATTTGGTGTATTAGTTTTTTTGTTTTACGTAGTTTTGTGTATTTTTGTATTTTTAAATTTGACATAAAAAGCTACAAGCTCTTCAGGCAGATGTTGCCAAATGTGTGAAAATAACAGATGTTTGCTGATGGCTATGGTGGAGCTTCATCTTCAGCAGCATCTGAAGCGGCCACAGCCCACAGGTGATGATGGTGGAGGTGGTCGTCAGGTGGATGAGGGGAAGGGGAAACAGGAGGAGGAGAGACCCGCGGCCTCCGCAGGTGAGAGTGGAGGGAATCTGAACTACAGCTAAGAAGTGATGAACTGTCGTCTACCTGGGTCAGATATCAATCAAGATTGGGTGTCATTTATTTTTGTTGTGCTTGTTAACTTTAACACAATCAGTCGTTAGAAGTAGGACATTTTATAATTTAGCTAGCTGTGCATGCTGGGCAAAAAAAAAAAAAAAAGATTTATTGAATTTATATATATAAAAAAAATATATATTTGCAAATTTGAGTTAAAAAAAAAAAAAAAATCTATTTTTTTTATTTTTCCCACCACAGTTTTTTTTGGACTTTTTTCGCATTTTGTCCTTGTGGGTTACCATGGCGTGATGTGAGCCCGCCCCCTTTTTGTTTACATTTGTTTACTCTTTGAGTAGCTATATGTGTGCCACAGGCATGTTTATTGTTTTATTTACAGGGTCGCTGAGAAGAGTGAACTGTTGAGAAAGTTATTTTGTAGCCTGATGAGGTAAAATATAATGATCAAAAACTCATTATAATGTATCAGATAACATTAGATTAAACTTTACTGTCATTTCACAAAGTACAGTCCAGAGAAAACGTTTTGCATCTAACTTGAGAGAAAAACAAGTAAAGAATAAGAATTAGTGCATCTTAATAAGTCTTAATATATAAGACACTTGGTGGAATAAATATAAGAATGAGGTATTGTTTATACAAACAGCTGTTTTCTTCCAGCCTTAACCTCTCACTGTCTCTTATAGGATGATGTCACTCATTTTTGGGAGCCTGTCGTTGTTTCCTCTCAGTAAGTACTGTATAGAATACATGATTCAGCTATTTTTCTAGAGTGAACTATCAATACTGTGATCATCTGATCAAGTCCATCAGGTGTTTATTTCTCACCTTTCTCTGTTTGTCTCCTTACACTTTTTAAAGGTTGCCATGTCTGTGTTACTGCTGTGGAGGTCTAAGGTGACTGTTTATTGATGTGGTGAGTACATAGTCTGTGAAAATATCACTTAATCACAATCTGTAATTTATACATTTTATTATTCATCTCATCTCATGTTCCTCTGTGTCCTGTTTTCAGGATCCCATCATATGTTGTTCATTGTTTGTTCAGGAGGTTCCTCTAAGTAAATACTGTATAGAGTTGATGACGCAACTATTTTCCCACATTTTTCTAGATACCAGTACTGTGATCATATGTCCATCAGGTGTTATTCTTTCTCACATTTCTTTCTTTGTCTCCTTTCACTTTTTGAAGGTTTATATGTATGAGGAAATATTCTGTGTTGATGTGAATAAATAGTCGATGAAAATATCACTAAATCTGTCATTTATTCATTTTAATATTCATCAATGATCATGTCTCACTTCTATTCCTCTCTGTCCTAATTTCAGGATCCCATTATATGTTGTACATTGTTCAGGAGGTTAACTAGACCAAGCAGCTTTTAGGTTTCTGTTAAGTACTGTATAGAATAACAGGACTGGGAGGATGGTGTAGGTTTTAGTTTATTAGACATGTAGATTTACACCAACAAGACAGTTTATAAGCATTGTTACAAGAAAGTTTGTTTTCATTCATAGGCTTCATTGTCTTTCCATCAATACCTGGTGTGTCTCATCACCTAGTGTCCACCTGGGGGCGGAGCCTGCACTTCAGTCTGCCTTTGGGGGCTTTTTGACCATCATCTGTGTCTCTGAACCAGTGGGTGATGATGAACAGTATCATAACATTAGACACAGGTCCTTTGCACTATGGGAGGACAGTGTCTTTATCTGGACTCCTGCTGTTCATCTTCCTCAGAGTCACAGCCTCCTCTGTCTGCAGGGGGCGGAGCCTCTGCTGCCTGAGCAGCTGAGATCAGTCTGTTACATGTTCCATGTCCTCTCCTCTATGTAGCGCTGTTTATAAGAGTAGAACATTTATTTTCCTCTATAAACAAGATGGTTCACCGACTTAGTCGTCCTCCTAAGACACTCATCATGTCCCTCATCGTCTCTGTTTGCTCTGTCTGAAGCTCTGCAGCGCGTCACACACACTTTACTGCTTCCTCAGCAACCACACGTCATGAGTTGTCATCACATTTTGATTGGTTGATGTGTATTTTTCACCAATAGGGAAGAGGTGTATTTTTTGCTTTCAAACACTTTTGCTTTGTGAGAGAAGGTAGAACGTCCCTTTTTTACTCTTCGTTTACACACTGAACGCAACAAAAATGAAAAGTGCAACTTTTTTTAATCTATCATAACTATTGTTCTACTTGTTCTATCAAGATCATTTAAAAACTAGTTTATAGTTTTATCAGTTTAAATTAACACTGTGAGGCTGCATCTGGCCGCTCTGCTGTCTTAAATCAGTCATGTGATCAGGATGCGGTGACGCGTCCATCGACTACAGAGGGTTAACTCACTTTTCTGCTCAGACACAGAAATGGAGGTTGTGAAAGGAAGAAGACACACTGAACCACAAGCCCAGATCCATGTAAAGGTGGACAATAGTAGATTTTCCTCACTGGTGAATGGGAATGAATAAGAGTTCTGTTCTAATGAGAACAACACAAGCTAACAGCATGGTGAAGACTGAGAGAGCTTCAGGAAAACAGAAGCTACATCAGAAAAAGAGGGATCCTCATACGCTGATCATTGGAGATGAATCTGTGAAAAATGTTCAGATGATTATCACCAAAAATGTAAAAGGTTCTTTGTTTACCTGATGACATGGTATCAGACCTGGAAGGAAGAGTTTCCACACGTGAAGAATGTTGTGATTGATTTTAGAATAAATGATATCAGGAAGGAGCAGTCTGAGGTGTTGAAGAAGAATTCTGTTTATTCTTGTTGGAAATTGTGAGTATTTTACAGAAAAAAGTGTATATCAGTGGTTCCTTACCTCCAGTTCTCAAAGGAGACATGAACTTCTCTAGAATGTATTCTCTGAATAAGTTAGTGTCTGCTGCTTGTGCTGAACATTCACACATTCCTCTGTGATCAGCACCATGCTTCATTTCCTCTGATAGTTCTGGTCTGTTTGTGATATGTGAAAGCTCACTAGAACTCTGGTATGGAGCAAACAAGTGACTCTGGTCCTCTATAAAATGTGGGTCTAGGTTCACCTCAAGTGAAGCATGATGTGGTTTTTAATCATGTGAGAAAGTAAACAGGACCAAATATAGAACTTTATGTTAAAGAACAATACACACACCTCATAGAGTGTCTCTGCTGGCTGTGAATCCTTGAATTTGGTTGATCAGATGAAATAAGACCCAATAAGCTGTGTTTCTAATGGTTAGATGGTTAACAATAACATAATACAGAGTAACATTTTCATTAACAAACTGCTAAGATCTGGCCAGTATGGGGCTTGAACCCATGACCTTGGCATTATTAGCACCACGCTCTGACCAGCTGAGCTAACTAGCCTATGACGCTGTAAAAATGTGTAAAAATATGGTTACGAGCAGTGCGTTACTTTTTACAGTAACTTGTACTGTAACGCAATATTTTTTTAAAGAAATAACGCCGTTACCGTTACATGATGCTGCATTCGTCCGTTACTTTGCTAGCTGCGGTGTACTTCCTGTTTACAGTGGCTCTACATATTTTTGCGGGACGCCGTGCCAACCACGGTAAAACAAGAAGAAGAAGAAGAAGAAGAAGAAGAAGAAGAAGAAGAAAAAGAAGCATTGTCAGCATGTTTCTGTTTACATCACGTGCACCAATCATAGCGAGTCAAGAGCAGGACGAGCTTCTCAGAGTGGAAATACGCATATTATTTTACTCATTTGTCTCCAAACGATGCATCAGTGAAGCGCTAAGCTAACGCTACATTGGTGGATGTGATGGAAGCCTCTGCACCGAAACAACAGCGTATGGATTTTAATGAACTGTGACTGTTGAGAAAAATGCTGTGAATTTGTTTTTCCACATTTATTTTTATAAGCATTTTCAACAGCAGAATGTGCACCTGGAATACACACAGCTTACTTTACATTACTGTGCTAAGGCTGAAAAAATACTGTTTTAATTTTGGAGCAGCTGTTTTGTGCTTTATATGCACATCATTTATGGTTGTTTTATGGCAGTTTTTGTAAAGCAGAGTTGGTCAAAATGTATTCCTAATGTTAATTCAGATTGATTTCATTTATTTATTTTAGAAGGTTTTTTGTGTTTATGTTGAACATTATTGCTAGTTTTTGTACTTAACCTGTAAGGGAACATTCTAAGGCTAAACACAACTGTTTTATGATGCTGAAGCCACTTTAATTTTTAATAATATTCAGGTTGTTTTGTGTGTTATTTATTTCACAATTCCTTGTAATATTTACAGTTTCTGCTGGTCTCAGATAAATAAACTGGTATTGAAAGAATACTTAGTGTTTCAGTCAGATTGGTGTTTGTAAAGATTAATACTGAGCAGAGTTTAGTTCTGTTAATGTAAATGATTATAAACTGTAGGGTTGGATACAGTATCATTTCATTTATCAGAGGTTTTTATACAAAACAATGTTAATACATTTCTAATGTAATTACAATTACAACAGCAACATATTTTTTAAATTACAATTATACCATCATTTTAATTCATGATCACTAGGGATGCAACGATTAATCGTAAGGCAGTTAAAAATCGATTCATAGGTATCACAGTTCACATCGATGCTCTGAAAAATGAATCGCAGTACTTTTTCTAAACAGCAGAGGCCGCTATCTATTTATCCTTCCAGAGGTGTTGGCGGCGGGCAGAATCTGCTACTACTTTCTTTCTGGCCGCCTTCTACTCTTAAACATGTTCATAAATGATTCCTTACCCCTTTAGCACCAAAAGAATATCTGTAATATTACGTGAATATCTTTAAAAGTCACGTTTTTCTATTAGCTCTGTCTGCTAGCATAGCATCTCTTCTTCACCGGTAAATTAGCTGCATGCCAACCGACCACTGGGTTACCAGCGCCCTCTGCTGGTCCAAACAAATCTGACGTAAGAGACAGTGCAGAGTTTTTTTTTTTTTTAAGTCCAATTGTTAAGGCACAAAATACATTTTCAGTTGCACTTTTAAAAAGAAAAAGAACTATTATGTAGTTTTGCATTGTTTACTAGAGAACCAGAATTTAAATTAATAGGCTTCTTCTTCATTTGTATTATTCCTTTATTTATTTCATTCAAGATTTATTTTTAGTTCAATTGCATTGTTTTGAATAGTTTATCAATGGATTCTTTTAACAATCAAAAATAAAAGGAAAATAGTACAGTATTTTCCCCCCCAAAAATAAAAGAATATTTTTTAGTCATCATTTGTCTATAGTCCCATTTTGTAAAATAAATCGTGAGAGAATCGTATCGTGAACTCACTATCATGAACTCAGTATTATAAAAATGACAAAAACCAAAAATCACCCAAAATCAAAAGTAAGGCTATAGCAAGGCATTTTTTTTTTTTTTTTAAAATTAAAAAAAAAAAAACTGAGTTAAACCCATCATTAGACCCTAAAAACTATGGCAAATATAATGCACACATGTAAACAGGGCTAAAAAAGCAGTAAGGCCCAAAAAATTGCGAAAAACAAAAATCACCCAAAATCAAAAATAAGGCTAAAGCAAGGCATTTTTTTTTCAAAAATTAAAAAAAAAAAAAAAAAATGAGTTAGGACCATCATTAGAGCCTAAAAACTACTGCAAATATAAAGCACATACTTAAACAAGGCTAAGAAAGCAGTGAGGCACAAAAAAAGACAAAAAACAAAAATCACCAAAAATCAAAAATCAAAAGCAAGGCATTTTTTTTTTTTTAAATTTCGAAAAAAAAAAAAAAATTGAGTTAGAACCATCATTAGACTCAAATAACTACTGCAAATATACTGCACATACTTAAACTGTGCTAAGAAAGCAGTAAAACACAAAAAATTGTGAAAAACAAAAATCACCCAAAATCAAAAGTAAGGCAAGGCATATTTTCTCAAAAAAAAAAAAAAAAAAAATAGTTAGGACCATCATTAGACCATAAAAACTACTGCAAATATAATGCACATACTTAAACTAGGGTAAGAAAGCAGTAAGGCACAAAAAATGACAACTAACAAAAATCACCCAAAATCAAAAGTAAGGCATTTTTTTTTTTCAAAATGAAAAAAAAAAAAAAAAAGAAAAAGAAAATTGAGTTAGGACCATCTTTACACCATAAAAACTGCTGCAAATATAATGCACATACTTAAACAGGACTTAGAAAGCAGTAAGGCACAAAAAATGACAAAAACCTATAGCAAGAATATAGCGAGGCATAATTTTTCAAAAAATTAAAAAAAATAAAAAATTAGTTAGGACCATCATTAGATATCAAAACACAACAACATAGGTTTTAAACAGTAAAGATAATAAAGTGCTTTTCTGTATCACAGATTACGTGGATCAGCTCCTAGACCTCCTATTTGAAAACGTTTTGGAGGACTCTGCCCCAGCTGATGTCAATCCCCGTCCCTGTAGATCTGTCTGCTCAGTTTGACAGACCTGAGAAGCAGCAGGTGGTTGGCAGATATGTGTCCAGGTTCAGTCAAGGGCAGGTCTGAACCCCACATAATGTCCTTGGTTGTCTGGGAACTCAGTTCTTATTCTTAGGACAACACAAGCAGGGAGAGGAACCCAAAAAGCCCCAACACCAGCTCACAAAGCTTCTATATGCCAAGTACCTAGAACCACTGAAAACACAACATATTGTGTAAAAATGTGTTTTGGATGACTTGTGTTTGTCATCAACAATAAAAGTTTCATGTTTATACATTGATTTGTGTGATTTCAGTCTTTCATTTCAAACATATTATCTCCATAGCTGTAGAGGTCCATAGTGTGCTCTATATACTGTATATATAATGAATGCATTCTGCAGGTAGAACACATTCAGACACACTACTACCAGACCTGGATGATCCACCATACAAGCAGGTGTCTTTAGAAGCTGATGTATTCTTCTTGTAACATATATAAAATGAAAAGATAAGTGAGCCAGGCTAGCAGATAATAATCATTACTATTTCATTAACTAATGATTGACATTAGCTGTGGTATCTCCCTGGAGAAGATGTTTTCTGGCTCTGTTGCCATGGTTACACAGTTTCCACAAGTGCACCTATGCAAAGAAAGTGAATGAACATTTGAAAACACTGCCAGTGCAGTTTCATTTGGCTGTTTTTAACATCAATGTGTTTAACCATAAAGGCAGTCGACCACCAGAGAACGCTTTAACCTTTGTCTTGTGTTAGTGTCAGCACCGACTAGTTTTTAGTTTTTAAATACATAAAAGAGTCACATTCATGTGTTTATTGATCAAGGCTTTTTGACTTTGTCAGGAACCTCTATTTAAACAAATAAAATTAAAATAATAAAAAATAATAAGATTATAAATCAATAATTAGAGCCAAAACTGAAATGATAAGTGCACTGTCAGCTGACACACTGACAGACAGCTCCTCTCCTAACCAGCCCTGCTTCAACATCAACCACAACAACCACAGCCACTAATGTCCAGTGACCCCAGAGACATTTATATATATATATATATATATATATATATATATATATATATATATATATACACACAGTACATACAGTGTGAACAAATTTAGTTAATGACTGAAATTTTACTTGAGTATTATTTTTTAGGGGATAACTTTACATTTCCACTGATGTCATTACTCAGTACTTTTTTTTATTCAATCAGCTTATTTTTTTCTTTGTCACTGGCCACGTTTACATTTGAGCTTTAATTCCTCTTTAATTCAGAATAAAAGTTAAATCATCTTTAAACTCACCTTGTAAACATTTAATTCCTAATGCAAATTGAATCCCAACTTAAACTTAAATCTGAATTAGGTGGCTGGTTTATTCCAACTTCAATTCTGAATTAAATAATTCCTCTATCTTGTAAACACTTAATTCTGCTTTAATTTAATCCACTTAAATACTGTAATTAACTAGTATTTTTAATATGTACTTTATTTCAGTATTATTTTGGGCTGAATTTGAGAAAGTCTGAGTCTTTAATCGTTATCCACATAAAGTCTGTTTCTGTTTTTCTGTCCACATTCACACAAATAAGGGTCTACATGGTGGTAAAATACATCAATGTCTTGACAAAACATTTGTCTAGTGCAAAGAAAAAAATGCAACTTTCACCATATTTGCAATTTTTTAACAAGATTCTTTCACTGTCACTGATGTTTCCATGCAGGAAAATAGCAACAAAATGTGAAATGAGATCAAATTGTTGGTTATCTTTTACTGAGGCCAAAATGTTTGATAATTCCAGGGGATCTATTGGGGGATTTACCATACTGTTACAGATTGGTACAAAGTGCACAGCCATGTCCAGCTCATCATGTCAATCAGGGAGATCTGCTGCACCTGTAGAGTTGAGCACGACTGTGAGTTGTTGACAATCAGCTGGACTGGACTATATAAGGAGGATTTTCACTCTTCATTCAGTTGCTGTGAGAAATTGGATTCAGAAGGTTCTGCACCATGTGCTGGCCTTCTTTAAAGCTTGAGTTTGACTGTGAATAATTGATCCAAGTACTTCTATGATTGTTTGTGGTGAACACTGCCCTCTTAGTTTTGTAGTTTACACCTAATTATTCTAATGAAAATTTGTAAATCGTAAACTTTGCAAGTTGTGAAACTAACAATTCTTCTCAAAACTAAAGATTCAGCATTTTTCCACTTATTAAAAATGTTATAGGTTATTCAGATGAATTGGTTAGTGCTAAATCAATTTAAACCTCACAGGTGTTTGTTTTTTATAACAGTTTATAAAGTATTTATTTTGAATAAATTAATCATGACTCCATTTAGTTGGTGAGCAATAAAAATTTGTCAAGTTTTGGTATAAATTGGTCAACACTGTAAATTAAGACTGAAAACATTATGGCATCTATAATTAACTATGGCAATGTTTGGATTTTATTTACTACTCAAACCATGACTCAGCAACAACAGTCTGCATCTAAACTAACGTGTACACTACAAATTAATATTACTTATTATACAGTTTATATTGTAGTGTTTTTAAGTGGCCTGAAAGGCACTTTTTAAATAAAAGTAATTATTATTGATTACATTAATGCGGTCAGAGGGTGGAGCTTAAAACCACAAAATCAAGAGTGTCAAACGTATCAGAAATCATTCATTTAGGTTTAGGTTTAGATTGTAAAAGGAGAGATACAGATAAATATTTTATATGTCTGGTCCTGATGTGAAATGAGGTTGACACCCCTGGTTTAATAAAAACGATTCTCACTATGCAACAAATTGAGAACGACATCCAGGGTTGACCCACTACAGAGTTGATGGACATCCAGGGTTGACCCACTACAGAGTTGATGGACATCCAGGGTTGGTCCACTACAGAGACAAACAACAACAGAAACACACAAAGTCTGATAGTTGTGTCCTATTAAGTTACACAAAATGATACAGAGAGCTGCATGTACATGTATGACACTAAAATCTGATTTTTATTATGTTGCTAATGTCTGAGCCTGAGCAACTCTAAGATATTTAAATGTAATAAAATAATACATTTCTATCATTTCACTGTTCAGCATTTCAACTGGGAATCCCAATTATGGTTAAAGAAAAATACTGACCACACCATTAAGGAATGTGATCTAATATAAGGAAAGAAATGTCTTCAAATGTTTCAAAGTTTGAATAAAAGCTGTCAGTAGTGCAATACTTTGATTCTCCTGCAGGTGTCGCTTCAGGCTTGTTCAATCAATCAATCAATCAATCTTTATTTGTATAGCGCCAAATCATAACCAATGGTATCTCAAGGCACTTTACAGTAGAGCAGTCTTAAGGACGGACTCTTCATTTTATGGATACACACATATGCATATATACGTAAATACACATACATATGTATCCCACACCCAACATGAATTCATCATGGCGGCAAGGAAAACCTTCTGTTAAGCAGCAGGAACCTTGTGTGCATCCCATTCCTATGATGAACAGCCATCCACGTTATGCTGTTGACACACAGCTTTGTACTGTCTGTCCCTCATTTATATCAAATATAAAGTTTGTCCACACATCTGCTCTTCTTTGTGGTCCGAGGTTTGACCTTTTGACCTTCCCAACTAGTCCGTAGTTTAATCTGATTGGATTTCATCCCAGATGTCACCATGTAACCATTCCATTCCACTCACCATTTGTTGTTGTCCATTCAATTCCAAAGTCAACAATATTTACAGGTTCTCACAGTTTTCCTGGTGCTTTTATCACATGATTTCAGTCATTTTTCATTTTAAACTGTTGAAAAAATTGAAAATTCTTACAAAATCTTTCCATTTTCCTCAAAATATGACATAATGTTTCCCTTAATTAAATAGAAATTGATGACAAAATGTATGAAATGTAAAGTGTAGATCCTGTTAGGACTGATATTTATCACTTAATGCTTGGATATAGTCACTTTCTTACATATTTTGTATTTCTTACAATAATGTTAAAATGAATTGTTTTCCTGTGTAAAATCTATGACCCACTTAAGATATGTGGCCCGTTAACTAAAATGAGTTTGACACCCCTGCTTTAGAGCATCTAGTTCAGCCCACAGGAAAACATGAGTAAATACAGATTAAATCAAACAACACAATATTTGCAGGGTTTACAGTTTCACCATCATTATTTCACTTTTAATCACAATTTGTTGAAAGAATTCTCAATTTTTCCAAAATTTAACAATTATCCTCAAAATATTTCACCAAATATTTGGAATGTAAATAAAAATTAGTCACAAAATCCAGTAAATGTAAAGTGAAGATCCTGCAGGGACTGATATCTGTTAATTATTACTTGAATATTGTCCGTTTTTATTGTTTTGTCAAATATGGTAATATCATGTATTACAGCATGTTTTAAACAGACTAACATGGTGCATAGAATCAGTCAGTAACGCATTATAAAACAACATTCAGTCATTTAGCAGAAACAATATACAAAGAACTGATTATTCTTTAAAAAAATGATTGATTTTTAAATGAAAACACAAACGTTATCATTTATATCACATCTTACGCTGAACGTCATATAACAATAATGAATACTTACACTCTTATTCATCCTAACAGTCTATTAATCACCACGTTGATGTAATAAAAGATCAAAAATACACAATATCTACAGTAAATATGTATTCAGACATGTGTATTGGTGTTATTGATCTCCATTCTGCTGATCAGTTCAGTCACTAACTGCTGTATAGTAGATGAACACAGCTGTCCCACCTCCAGGACGCCTTCATGGTTCACACTCTGTGTCCTCGTAGCTTTCCCCCACCTGAAGGAAACCAATCAGTAGTTTTATTAGAATCTAATTCAACAATAGGTTCCATTAATCAATCAATCTGGAAACCAAACTAAACACCAAAAAGGATCAAACCATTAACGTTGATCAGGGTTGGGCTCAGTTACATTTTTCACCCACAATTAACTTTTCAATTACCCATGTTCAATTACAATAAATTTACCATTACAGTGACCAGCATTTTTTCTAATTACAATTAAATCACAATTATTCTTTATTCTCAGAAAGTCAATTACAATTAATCACAATTACTGAGCCTGAAATAAATAACCTAATAAAAGTTAACCTTCCTCATGTGTTAGCTTTCTGTTAGCATCTCTTATGCTAACAGGTCCTAAATCAGCTGTAAAATACACTAAAAATTAATATCTATCATCTAATTTATTTCTTATCTATTGGTTTCTTTGTTAGGATTCATAATCAATAAAAACATAGGTTTTAATATTTATGGTGTGGGTGTCTGAGCCTTTTTTTGTCTCAGTATACCCCTAAATTTCATGTTTTAAATGGTAACATATGTGTAGAACTGTACATAGAACTGTAACATGGATCCCCAGTTTTGTGTTAAATTATAATTGACAATATTTCTAGAATTTTAAAAGTGAATAAAACAAATAAGGAACAAAATAATGTGTTTTGTTAGGCATAGATCTTCTAATAAGAACATTTCAAAGGTTTTAGACCATTTTTGTAAAAACAGGAGGATCCCTTTAAAGCTGCTGAAGTTTCTTGCATTGCATTGTGGGATGTGGAATCCCATAAACAATTGCATAGAAGTTTTTTTTGTTTTTTTACTTCATTCTTATTGTGATTTCTTGTTTGGCCCCAAAAACTCTACCAAAGTACCTTCCCAACACATTTCTGGTGTTTTCACTCAAACTCTTGGCCAAACTATGGAGGATGTTTCATTTGGGGCTTACAAAGAAAAATCCAAATCTGGCCAAAATGTAACATGTTGCAGAGGGAAGTGATGTCACAGGGAACATCTGGAACAAACTAGAACAAAAATGGAGCCTAGCTAATCACTGTCCTCCTTGTCTGGCAAAGAAACCAGGAAGAATGAAGTAAAAAGACTTTTTTACATTCATCTACAGGCCTCCACATTCCATTTTTGTTCTTCTCATAAATACACATAGACTGGCATGAATTGATCATCTCTCTTATGGAAGACACCAGTTACTCTTTATAGGTCCAGATTTAACCTGGACCTGATCCTTCTTTATAGGTCCAGGCCTATTGGTCTACTATTGTGTCACTGATGAATCCCTTCATCAGTTCAACACACACTTCAACATCAACTCATTGATTCATGTCTCAGGTGCTCACTATGAAGACTGAAGAAAGCAAAGAACCACAATGGAACCTGCTACTGTAGAGTCATTGCAGCCCAATATGTATCAGCTTTATTGGTTAAAGCTGCTGTAGACGATCATCCTTTATCAGATAAGGAGTTGGCCTCATAGATCAATAAATCAGTGATTATCATTTGTCAGAAAAAAGATGGAAAAGGTTGAATTTGTCAATGGAAAGTTTGTTTTGATGTCCACTGTAAAGACTCTCTTATTGACATTGTCAGAACAGATTTGTAGGATGTGGAGTCCTGTAGACCAGTGGTTCTCAACCTTTTCAGCCCACCACCCCCAAAATAAAGGTTCCATAGAGCGGGGACCCCCACTGTAGCTGAAGGTGGTTGAACACAGACATGAACATTGAAGAACAGTCATGTGGAGACAGGACCATCTATGAGGGGGAATAAAGGAGAGATTTTTGGGGTCCATCCATAAAGTCAGAAAAATGATGGTTTATTGTTCTATGAATCTGTGATAAACACATTTATTTATTTATCTTAATATTGATATCATTAGCCTCTGCTAACTAGCTTAGTCTCTGCTAACTAACTTAGCCAATTCTAACTAGCTTAGTCTCTGCTAACTAGCTTAGCTTCTGCTAACTAGCTTAGCCAATGCTAACTAGCTTAGTCTCTGTTAACTAGCTTGACCTCTGCTAACTAGGTTAGCCAATGCTAACTAGCTTAGTCTCTGCTAACTAGCTTAGTCTCTGCTAAATAGCTTAGCCTCTACTAACTAGCTTTGTCTCTGCTAACTAGCTTTGTCACTGCTAACTAGTTTAAAATCTGTTAACTAGCTAAGTCTCTGCTAATTGGCTTAGTCTCTGCTAATTAGCTTGATCTCTGCTAACTAGGTTAGCCAATGCTAACTAGCTTAGTCTCTGCTAACTAGCTTAGCTTCTGCTAACTAGCTTAGCCTCTGCTACCTAGCTTAGTCTCTGCTAACTAGTTTAACCTCTGCTAACTAGCTTAGCCTGTGATAACTAGCTTGGCCTCTACTAATTAACTTAGCCCCTGCTAACTAGCTTAGTCTCTGCTAACTAGCTTAAACCCCTGCAAACTAGCTTAGCCTCTGCTAACTAG
Organism: Gouania willdenowi; assembly: GCF_900634775.1. Taxonomy (NCBI): domain Eukaryota; kingdom Metazoa; phylum Chordata; class Actinopteri; order Blenniiformes; family Gobiesocidae; genus Gouania; species Gouania willdenowi. The sequence goes on along the minus strand of NW_021145077.1, from coordinate 24,692 downwards.
CTTAGTCTCTGCTAAATAGCTTAGCCTCTACTAACTAGCTTTGTCTCTGCTAACTAGCTTTGTCACTGCTAACTAGTTTAGCATCTGTTAACTAGCTAAGTCTCTGCTAATTGGCTTAGTCTCTGCTAATTAGCTTGACCTCTGCTAACTAGCTTAGCCTCTGCTAAGTAGATTTGTCTCTGCTAACTAGCTTAGCCTCTGCTACCTAGCTTTGTCTCTGCTAAATAGCTTAGCCTCTGCTAACTAGCTTGGTCTCTGCTAACTAGCTTAGTCACTGCTAACTAGCTTAGCCTCTGCTAACTAGCTAAGTCTCTGCTAATTGACTTAATCTCTGCTAATTATCTTAACCTCTAGTAACAAGCTTAGTCTTTGCTAACTAGCTTAGTCTCTGTTAACTAGCTTAGCTTCTGCTAATTAGCTTAGCCTCTGCTACCTAGCTTAGTCTCTGCTAATTAGTTTAGCCTCTGCTAACAAGCTTAGCCTGTGCTAACTAGCTTAGCCCCTGCTAACTAGCTTAGTCTCTGCTAACTAGCTTAGCCCCTGCAAACTAGCTTAGCCTCTGCTATCTAGCTTAGTCTCTGCTAAATAGCTTAGCCTCTACTAACTAGCTTTGTCTCTGCTAACTAGCTTTGTCACTGCTAACTAGTTTAGCATCTGTTAACTAGCTAAGTCTCTGCTAATTGGCTTAGTCTCTGCTAACTAGCTTGACCTCTGCTAACTAGGTTAGCCAATGCTAACTAGCTTAGCCTCTGCTAACTAGCTTAGTCTCTGCTAAATAGCTTAGCCTCTACTAACTAGCTTTGTCTCTGCTAACTAGCTTTGTCACTGCTAACTTGTTTAGCATCTGTTAACTAGCTAAGTCTCAGCCAATTGGCTTAGTCTCTGCTAATTAGCTTGACCTCTGCTAACTAGGTTAGCCAATGCTAACTAGCTTAGTCTCTGCTAACTAGCTTAGCTTCTGCTAACTAGCTTAGCCTCTGCTACCTAGCTTAATCTCAGCTAACTAGTTTAACCTCTGCTAACTAGCTTAGCCTGTGATAACTAGCTTAGCCTCTACTAATTAACTTAGCCCCTGCTAACTAGCTTAGTCTCTGCTAACTAGCTTAAACCCCTGCAAACTAGCTTAGCCTCTGCTAACTAGCTTAGTCTCTGCTAAATAGCTTAGCCTCTACTAACTAGCTTTGTCTCTGCTAACTAGCTTTGTCACTGCTAACTAGTTTAGCATCTGTTAACTAGCTAAGTCTCTGCTAATTGGCTTAGTCTCTGTTAATTAGCTTGACCTCTGCTAACTAGCTTAGCCTCTGCTAAGTAGATTTGTCTCTTCTAACTAGCTTAGCCTCTGCTACCTAGCTTTGTCTCTGCTAAATAGCTTAGCCTCTGCTAACTAGCTTGGTCTCTGCTAACTAGCTTAGTCACTGCTAACTAGCTTAGCCTCTGCTAACTAGCTAAGTCTCTGCTAATTGACTTAGTCTCTGTTAATTAGCTTAACCTCTGCTAACAAGCTTAGTCTTTGCTAACTAGCTTAGTCTCTGTTAACTAGCTTAGCTTCTGCTAATTAGCTTAGCCTCTGCTACCTAGCTTAGTCACTGCTAATTAGTTTAGCCTCTGCTAACTAGCTTAGCCTGTGCTAACTAGATTAGCCCCTGCTAACTAGCTTAGTCTCTGCTAACTAGCTTAGCCCCTGCAAACTAGCTTAGCCTCTGCTAACTAGCTTAGTCTCTGCTAAATAGCTTAGCCTCTACTAACTAGCTTTGTCTCTGCTAACTAGCTTTGTCACTGCTAACTAGTTTAGCATCTGTTAACTAGCTAAGTCTCTGCTAATTGGCTTAGTCTCTGCTAATTAGCTTGACCTCTGCTAACTAGGTTAGCCAATGCTAACTAGCTTAGTCTCTGCTAACTAGCTTAGCTTCTGCTAACTAGTTTAACCTCTGCTAACTAGCTTAGCCTGTGATAACTAGCTTAGCCTCTACTAATTAACTTAGCCCCTGCTAACTAGCTTAGTCTCTGCTAACTAGCTTAAACCCCTGCAAACTAGCTTAGCCTCTGCTAACTAGCTTAGTCTCTGCTAAATAGCTTAGCCTCTACTAACTAGCTTTGTCTCTGCTAACTAGCTTTGTTACTGCTAACTAGTTTAGCATCTGTTAACTTGCTAAGTCTCTGCTAATTGGCTTAGTCTCTGCTAATTAGCTTGACCTCTGCTAACTAGCTTAGCCTCTACTAAGTAGCTTTGTCTCTGCTAACTAGCTTAGCCTCTGCTACCTAGCTTTGTCTCTGCTAAATAGCTTAGCCTCTGCTAACTAGCTTAGTCACTGCTAACTAGCTTAGCCTCTGCTAACTAGCTAAGTCTCTGCTAATTGACTTAGTCTCTGCTAATTAGCTTAACCTCTGCTAACAAGCTTAGTCTTTGCTAAATAGCTTAGCCTCTGCTAACTAGCTTAGTGTCTGCTAACTAGCTTAGCCTCTGCTAAACAGCTTAGTCTCTGCTAAATAGTTTTGCCTCTGCTCGCCAGCTTAGTCCTGCTAACTAGCTTAGTCTCTGCTAACTAGTTTAGCATCTGTTAACTAGCTAAGTCTCTGCTAATTGGCTTTGTCTCTGCTAATTAGCTTTACCTCTGCTAACTAGCTTAGCCTCTGCTAAGTAGCTTTGTCTCTGCTAACTAGCTTAGCCTCTGCTAACTAGCTTTGTTTCTGCTAAATAGCTTAGCCTCTGCTAACTAGCTTGGTCTCTGCTAACTAACTTAGTCACTGCTAACTAGCTTAGCCTTTGCTAACTAGCTAAGTCTCTGCTAATTGACTTAGTCTCTGCTAATTAGCTTAACCTCTGCTAACAAGCTTAGTCTTTGCTAAATAGCTTAGCCTCTGCTAACTAGCTTAGTCTCTGCTAATAGCTTAGCCTCTTCTAACTAGCTTAGTCTCTGCTAACTAGCTTAGCCTCAACTAAATAGCTTAGCCTCTACTAACTAGCTTAAACTCTGCTAACTAGCTTAGCCTCTGATAACTAGCTTAGTATCTACTAAATAGCTTTGCCTCTGCTAACTAGCTAAATTTCTGCTACCTAGCTTAGCCTCTGCTAACTAGCTTAGTCTCTGCTAAATAGCTTAGCCTCTGCTAACTAGCTTAGTCTCTGCTAACTAGCTTAGCCTCAACTAAATAGCTTAGCCTCTACTAACTAGCTTAAACTCTGCTAACTAGCTTAGCCTCTGATAACTAGCTTAGTCTCTACTAAATAGCTTTGCCTCTGCTAACTAACTAAATCTCTGCTACCTAGCTTAGCCTCTGCTAACTAGCTTAGTCTCTGCTAAATAGCTTAGCCTCTGCTAAATAGCTTAGCCTCTGCTAACTAGCTTTGTCTCTGCTAACTAGCTTAGCCTTGACTAAATAGCTTAAACTCTGCTAACTAGCTTAGCCTCTGATAACTAGCTTAGTTTTTACTAAATAGATTAGTCACTGCTAACTAGCTTAGCCTCTGCTAACTAGCTAAGTCTCTGCTAATTGACTTAGTCTCTGCTAATTAGCTTAACCTCCGCTAAAAAGCTTAGTCTCTGCAAACTAGCTTAGCCTCTGCTAACTAGCTTCGTCTCTGCTAAATAGCTTAGCCTCTACTAACTAGTTTTGTCTCTGCTAACTAGCTTGGTCTCTGCTAATTGACTTAGTCTCTGCTAATTAGCTTAACCTCTGCTAACAAGCTTAGTCTTTGCTAAGATGCTTTGTCTCTGCTAACTAGCTTAGCCTCTGCTAACTAGCTTTGTTTCTGCTAAATAGCTTAGCCTCTGCTAACTAGCTTGGTCTCTGCTAATTGACTTAGTCTCTGCTAATTAGCTTAACCTCTGCTAACAAGCTTAGTCTTTGCTAAATAGCTTAGCCTCTGCTAACTAGCTTAGTCTCTGCTAAATAGCTTATCCTCTTCTAACTAGCTTAGTATCTGCTAACTACCTTAGCCTCTGCTAACTAGCTTAGTCTCTACTAAATAGCTTTGCTTCTGCTAACTAGCTAAATCTCTGCTACCTAGCTTAGCCTCTGCTAACTAGCTTAGTCTCTGCTAAATAGCTTAGCCTCTGCTAACTAGCTTAGTCTCTGCTAACTAGCTTAGCCTTGACTAAATAGCTTAGCCTCTACTAACTAGCTTAAACTCTGCTAACTAGCTTAGTCTCTGATAACTAGCTTAGTTTATACTAAATAGCTTAGCTTCTGATAACTAGCTTAGTTTATACTAAATAGCTTAGTCTCTGCTAACTAGCTTAGTCTCTAACTAGCTTAGACTTTGCTTTTTTTTTTTTTTACTTGTCTGCACATGCTGTCAAAGGTCAACACCACAGGAAGTGCAATCATTATGAGACAGTAATGCATATTTTGTTATTGCAATAAAATACATTGATTTATTTTATTGCTTAAATGTGACCATCACCAGCCCTTCCTAAGGAAGGGTAATAAATCTTTTATTATAGGGAGGATTTAAATAGGGAGAGCAGTGTTGCACCTAAGTGGAGGGGGAGGGGGAAGGGAGCAGGGAGGAGAGACTCAAGGCAGGAAATAGAAAAGGTGGGGAAGAATAGACTTTTTGCAGTGAGGGTGAGATGTGAAGTTGTAGAATATATTGTGCTTATTATGTTGAGTGCTTAGACTTTGCTAAATAGCTTAGCCTCTGCTAACTAGCTTATTCTCTGCTAACTAGCTTAATCTCTGCTAACTAGCTTAGCCTTCAAACTAGAAAAATACCGTCAAATACCTTCAAACCGTCAAACTAGAAGATGAGGAAGAAATATTATGGAGGGAAATGAAACTGAGTGAGACGGACAGTGATGATGATGATGATGATGATGATGATGATGATGATGATGATGATGATGATGAAGGCTGAGCTACGTCATCACGACCACCTGTGTAAAGGAATGTTTGCTCCAAACTTGGAGAAAAGTGGAGAAGAAGAAACGGAGGCGTGTCCATCCAACCCAAGTATATAAAGCAGCGCCACCCAGCGGCAAAACCTGTTGTTTTTCAAAATAAGTTAAAATATCTGTCAATAAAGAATAAAATGTAAATAATTCCTCAGGTTCAACCAAACATCACTGGATTTATTTAAATGGTGTTATTTACTATTTATCACAAAGTCAGCATGTTACTATTTTATTTTGAAAAGTTTTGTAGATAAATAAAAAATCTTTTTATTTATATAACTGGTTAAGATACGTCAGCTATTCTCAACTGGTGGGTCTGGAAAGTAGGTCTTGAACATGTACTGGTTGGGTCGCAGACAGCTAGTCAAACATAAATAAATAAATACATAATGTCTCTCATTTGGACTTGTCTCTTAATTTGAAAGAACCTTTTTTTTGACAGGCATTCTGTAAAATGCATGTTGCATATGATATAGATTTACATTTAAATTTTTTTTTACATATGTGTGTTTTCAGCAGCTATTTTTGAAAAACTAAATTTGTTTGGTTGAATTCTAAAAAAAAAAGAAAAAAAAAGTGGGTCACAATTTATTGACTGTGGTAAAATGTGGGTCCCAGGGTGAGACCAGTTGAGAACCTTTCATCCAGGGTAACATTTTTCAGTTGCAATTACATTTTCAATTACAATGAATTTACTATTACAGTGACCAGCAGTTTTGTGATTTGAAATATAATTGAATAATTGTTAATTACAGATGTGTAGAACTGTACATAGAACTATAACATGGTTCCCCAGTTTTGCGTTCAATTGTAATTGACAATTTTTATAGAATTTTCATTCCAATTACAATAACAATGTCAATTATCTGAACCCAATTACATTTTGATTGGAATTACAACAGCAACAGATTTTTAAAATTACAATTACCATTATAATTACGCCATAATTCTAATTACTTATCGATCACATTTTTACTGAAACGTTTATGAATGTGTGTTGTTCCTTTAAGAAAATTTTAAAAAATCTGATCATTGAAATAACAAACATTGCCAGTTGAAGGAGTGTGTTACATTTTTAAACCAAATATAAATAACTTTTATCATTATTATTAGTTTTATTTTCTATTAGTATAATCATATTATTTTAGTATCTATAAGTATTTTATTAACGTGTTATTTGCTGCTGGTATATGGATGAATCCATCTTGACAAGCATGTTACGGGTGTGAACGTCTAAATCAGTGGTTTTTTAGGTTATTTTTTGCAATTAACAATTAAACACACCAAAAAACAGTTAAATATTTACATTTATACTATAACAATATTTTCAAAATGTCTTACGGTTGTTTCCATTTAAAATATCATGGCAGAATATTATTAGTTTTTTTTTTTTTTTTTCAAGTGTAGGAAGTGACGTAGTCTCCGAGCTCCTCCTCCATCTTTTACTGTGCGAACACGGAGACATCACTTCTTGATCACCGAAGCTGATTAAAGTTCACCTTCCGTCAGGACTGAAGGTAAAAACACTACTTTAATGGTTTAACTTGTGGTTTTAGAGTAAAAACACTATTTTAATGGTTTAACTTATGGTTTTAGAGTAAAAACACTATTTTAATGGTTTTACTGAAAGCCTCTGATGGTTTTAAAGTGCATTAAGGCTAATGTGGATGTTTCATGAACACAGACAGGATGCTAACGTTAGCATCCTGTCTGTGTTCATCATGTTATTGTTTAAAGACTTAGTGATGATGAAGATACAGTCATTGCTAAAGTTCCTGTAGTTTATCATACACAGCTGGAGCAGATCATCTTATTATTCACTGTTAAATATGGGTTAGAAACAGTGAGGCCACGTGGTTAGCTTTTAGCCTGCTATCTAGCCGGTGTTATAGGTTGAGTGGTGACCGTGTTTAACTGGTGACTGAATTCCGTTAGCGTGGTTTGATAGACTCTAATGATAAAACCAGCTGTGTAGTTTACACAGAGGTGGAGATTGTGCTCGTGTCTTCTTTAGATGGTGAGATATTGATGAGATAAATTCCAATCAGTCCTTATCTTTGTCACGTGATGGAACTGTATCCACATGTTCTGTGAGCATGTTCTTGTTAGCAGGAGCTCAGCTTAGAAACTCATTGTAGACGTGAACATGTCATGTTTGTGTCTCCTGGAGATAATTCCCACTTAGTTCCAGTGATGCTGAGGAAGTCCTTCCTCTGGACTTTAGAAACATTAGATGTTAACTGTGGTCAAGCCAGCCTCCACTCAGAAATACTCGGTCATTCTAGCCACCAGACAATTTACTGTGCCTGTTTATTGACGGTTTTACGGTAATGCAGTCGGAGGACGTACTTCAAAATAAAAGCAGAGACTTATGAAGGCAGTCTGCAATTTCACAGGGATTCAATCAATCAGTCAGTCTGTTAATTGATGGATGAATTTATTAAGTGATTAGTTAAGTAATTAATTGAGCATATAAGTAATTAATTTATTGATTATTTACAGAAATATTACCATTTTAATTCTGATCACATTGAAGCCTTAGAAGATTGAGGCAATGACATTTCATCTGTGTGTATAATTGGTCCAACATAAAAATAAACACAGTAGCTGGAGTTTCTGATGTGGAATTTCAAAATAAAAGCATATAGTCACATATAGTTCCCACAAGTTCAGATCCACATTAAGATGAAAGTCCCTGTTTTGACAAACTAACTTCAGTTCAGACTGATAATAATCCACCTTGTTGTAGTACACGACCCCAATCTGTGACCCTATAAGTTTTAAAACATTCTGATTTGTAGTTTCAAAATAAAAGCTTGTAAAACTTTCAAATATGAGACTTATTACATATGATTTTGAATTAATTTTTTTTTTAAAAAACTCCCTGTTATTACAGTCTCATTCCACTTCAGGGTTGTAGTACACAACCTCATGATGTGACCTGATAAGTTTCAAAACATTCTGATGTGTAGTTTCAAAATAAAAGGCCACCAAAGTTTCAAATATGAGACTTATTACATATGATTTTGAATTCATTTTTAAAGAAGTCACTCTGTTATTACAGTCTCATTCCACTTCAGGGTTGTAGTACACAACCTCATGATGTGACCCTATAAGTTTCAAAACATTCTGATGTGTAGTTTCAAAATAAAAGCTTGTCAAACTTTCAAATATGAGACTTATTACATATGATTTTGAATTATTATTTTTTTTAAAACGAACTGTTATTACAGTGTCATTCCACTTCAGGGTTGTAGTACACAACCTCATGGTGTGACCCTATAAGTTTCAAAATATTCTGATGTGTAGTTTCAAAATAAAAGCCTGTCAAAGTTTCAAATATGAGACTTATATATGATTTTGAATTATTATTATTTTTTTTTTAAACACCCTGTTATTACAGTCTCATTCCACTTCAGGGTTGTAGTACACAACCTCATGATGTGACCCTATAAGTTTCAAAACATTCTGATGTGTAGTTTCAAAATAAAAGCCTGTCAAAGTTTCTTTTTTTTTCCTTTTTTCTTTTTTGCACATGCTCTCAAAGGTCAACACTACAAGAACTGTAATCTTTTTAAGACAGCAATGCATGTTTAGTTATTGCAATTAAATAAATTAATTGATTTTATTGCATAATTGTGACCGTCATCAGCCCATCAGGACAGTGATACACCTAGGTGAGGAGGTGATGGGGGAGGTGGAGGGGGAAGGAAACAGGTAGGAGGGACTCAAGGCTGGAAATGGTCGGGAAGAGTTGATTATTTTAAAGTGAGAGTGACATGTGAAGATGTAGTTGTGTATATTGTGCTTATTGTGTTGTGTTATCCAGCCAGTCCCCTCCCCCTCCCTCTCCACTTAGGCGTAACACTGCTCTCCCTTTTTATATCCTCCCTATAATAAAAGGTTTCTTACCCTTCCTTAGGGAGGGCTGGTGATGGTCACAATTAAGCAATAAAATAAATCATTTATTTTATTGCAATAACAAAACATACATTGCTGTCTCATAATGGTTGCACTTCTTGTAGTGTTGACCTTTGACAGCATGTGCAGACGAGAAAAAAAAAAAAAAAAAGCAGTAATTACATATGGTTTTGGATAACAAAAGATGAATAAATATAGAATAGCATTTTATTTTGACTTAATTTGTCATTGTTTGTACTGGACATTGAAATGAGCTTCAAAGAGAATTAATATACACAATCTGGTAAAAGATGAGTGCTGTGTGGTTCCTACTCCTACACTCTTCATGTACTTTCCAGTGTTTTGCAGACATTCTCTTTGTTAACGTGGTCACCGACCAGGACTCGTAACATAGGCAGGACCCTAAAAGCTCATTCTGTACATTGCTTTGGTTAAAAGTGTTTGCTAAATGAACTACTTATCTTGTAATATAACCCTTAGTAAGATAATGTACTTTCATGTGATTAACTGAACTTGTAATATTCATGTTTTTAAAAAAATATATTTTATCAGATATTATGGACAAATCAACACAAAGGGGGAAAACCCAAGATGTATTAATTGTAACGTTATTATACGTTAATATTACCTTGTTCTGATTACATTTTCCCACATGGTGAAACAAATTTATTAGCTCTTTTAATGTGTCACCAGATACCAAAGCACAGCTATTAATTGAAACTCAAATTTGCTAATTAAAAATTGTTTTTATCTACAAATTTGATTAATCGATTAAATCAATTTTTTTGCCCAGCCCTAGTCTGTAGGTGTTGCAGGAGGTGAAGTAGGAAGGTGCTGAGTCATTGCACAACTTGATTTATTTTAGGTTAACAAATTGTTATATCATGATTTTATTTGTCATTAATCATTAATAGCCTCTGTAAAAAATAACTATTTATTTCAATATTTTTTTTAAAGCTATAAGGAGCCATTGCATAGAGTCAAAGAGCCACATTAGGCTCCAGAGCCACAGGTTGCAGACCCCTGTCCTGAGAGAACCACAGCTGAACATCTGGCTTCATGACTCGAGCTGTTGGTAAAAGCAAAGTCAAATCAAAGACCCGCCCACAGCAAGGGATGTGGGCGGGTCATTCTGTCCAGGCTGACGAGTTGATAGCTGATCACACAATTCCTGCTTGTAGTCACTATGTATTAGCAGGCTTGGGGAGTAACGGATTACAAGTAACAGTGTTACGTAACCAGGATACAAAAAACATGTAACTGTAATCTGTGACAGTATATTAAAAAATGTGTAATCAGATTACATGTTTTTTTTTTTTTAATAAAAAAAGGGATTATTTTGAGGGATTACATTTTAAAAGCAAGCAGAATATGCATCAGTGCATCAACACACAGTGCACGTTCACTACAACAAAAGAACACGTAAAACAAGCTGTAACAATCTAGTGATGACGTAAACAGCGCGGACACCGTGCGCTTGTCTGGAAACAGACCAACGTGTCCGTGGACTCACAGAGCTGAAGAGTTTTCTAAACAGAGTTGATGGATCAGTACATGTGTTTTATGTTTCTGTGTCACATCAACACTGTAGTACCGTGGGACCTCTACACAACAATCTGAAGCAGGGCACGTATGGTGTTATATTTGTGCCACAACTCTGCTGTCAGTGCACGTCTGAACTTTATCACGACTGTAAATGGTCCACGTTATGAAGATTATCTGTTGATTGGATTAAAAGTAAACCAATGAGTTAAAGACATGTACACAGAGCTGTGTGTGCATCTAAAGAAATAAATATAACCAATAGAAGCTGATTTTTCATCAATAACTTTAATGCACTTTGTGTTTTAATTAGATAAAATATTTAATGTGACTCTTCTAACAGCTCAGTTATAGGCCTGTACAACATTATTTAATGTATGAGTGGGGTCAGGTTAAACTATTTTATTTTATATTGTGCATTGTTGGAATGTCTGTGCTAAATAAACATTTTCATATTTTTAATTTATTTATTCTTTTAAGCATTAATATTAATTCATACAATTGCAATGTTTTTATTTTAGTGGTTAGTACTAGAGATGGGCGATATTGACAAAAAAATGATCATGATAATTTCTAGTATTTATCACGATAAATAAAAACTCTAAATAAAAAAATTCACAACTTAGTGTAAACAGGTTCCTTACAAACACAAATAAATGTGAATACATCACTAGACACATTTAAAAAAGGCCACAATAACTGCTGACTCTAACAGCTCATGAGCTGACAACCGAAGGTCCGCGGCGCTCCGGTATCATCACGTCTAGGCGGGATTCTGACTTAGAGGCGTTCAATCATAATCCCACAGATGGTAGCCTCGCACCATTGGCTCCTCAGCCAAGCACACACACCAAATGTCTGAACCTGCGGTTCCTCTCGTACTGAGCAGGATTACTATTGCAAAGATAAACAATTTACAGGTAAATGAAATAAACACTGTTTTACCAGCTTGAGTAAATATTTTATTTAGCTTTTTTTGCCGTTTTTTGTTGTATTTTATGAGTTTAAATGTAACAAATTAAATATTTGACTTTATGATAATGAAGATAAACAATTTACAGGTAAATGAAATAAACACTAAGATTAAAACTACTGATTTAAATGTTTTTTGTTGTATTTTATGAGTTTAAATGTAACAAATTAAATATATGACTTTATTATAACAAAGATAAACAGTTTACAGGTAAATGAAATAAACACTAAGATTAAAACTACTGATTTAAATGTTTTTTTGCTGCTATGAAGTTATTCTTTTAGTTGATGGGATTAAAAACAGCTCTCTCCTCCTTTTGTTAGAATTGATGAGGTGAGAGAACACCTTTAGGCCCCTCCCACATCACACCCTAGAATCATTGTTTCAGTAGCAAACATTCATTCTCTTCTGTTCCTGCAGGCTTCACTTCTTCTCCTGCTGCTGCTCTGGATACAGATTGAACAAGGTAAGACTTTTGATTCTTGGACTGTGTTTTTACTTATTTTGCTATTATCAGCACATGTGATGTTTTACCAGCTTGAGTAAATATTTTATTTTGCTTTTTTTTCTCCAGACGTGGTGTTTTCTCTGCTGCTTGGATTGACTTCATCACAGAACCGGCTGAAGATTCACCCAGAACCAAAGCTATTTTTAATAGTTCTTCTTGTTCTCTGCTACTCTCACACTTTCTTTCTCAGTTGTATTATTCTTCTAACAATAACCTTTCCATCCCACATTCTGCTCAGGAAACACATTTTTCCTCCTGGACTTGTGAAGCTAATCATATTTGTCTCTTTTTAGGTTTACTCCTGTCTCAGAGTCATCTCCCAGACATGTCTTCCTCAAAGTAAGTGAATCAATATAACACATGTTATTACTCTGGCTTGAGGAGTAGCAACAAAGAAGGGAGACCACCAGGAAACAAGAATTAGCAGGAAATTATTTCAAAATAAAAGGTCAACCCTTTGACTGTCACACACACAAGAAACAATGTTACTTTAAATGTTGAATTTGAAATAGTGTTAATGATATTATTTAGTCAATATTAGTGTACATTAGTATGAGTATTGTGGCTTCTCACACAGATCTGCTCTCAGTTGAAATGAAATCATTGAGTGTATCTTTCTCTTTTCAGGAAACCCAACAGACACTATCTCCTCTGCCCCGTTTGCTTGAAAACAAACGAATCCCTGTCCGTTCATCTCCGCCGTGTCTGCATGAAGAATGGTACACCGGAAGCCATTAATGCAGTGGTGGAGAAGGCCAAGAAAGAGGCCCACGCACTCCTGGTATCTGGCAGAATCTTCAACTACGGCCGACTTTGCCAGATCATGGCTGATGCAAATCCCCTCAAAAGGTGGGTGGAAGAGCCATTGTTCATGTTTCCTCTCTAGTAAACATAGTGTACATCATTTTACACAATGCTTTTAATGAAAGATAAAAATAGTGCATAACAATGCGTACCTTATTCAGGTCCACTGGATAACATGTGTCTTTCTTCCTCTTTGTCATTGATAGGATGATTGAGGAGTTGCAGCGACTCCCTCCAACTCTGCCCGACCCAGTTCCAGGTCCATCAACCACACAGCAACCACAGAGTGCTGAGCCTGAGGAGAGCGAACCTTCATCTGACATTGCTTTTGTGAGCAGTGGAGAGACCTTTCAATGGTGAGTCCTACCTTCATCTTTGTTTCCTTTGATATATGAACTACAAGAAGAATCATCTTCCTGCTTGTGTCTCTTCAACCTGGAACATAACAGGTCTTTTTATATAAAATGCATTTCCCAAAATACAGTGTCCCAGACATGCAGTGGCAGAGAAAGAACAGGAAGCTGATGGCAGACAAAGGCCTCTACCAGAAGCACTCCCTGGACCATCCTCTGCTAAAGGACTTTGCCACATACCTGGAGAAGGAGCTCTGCAATGAGAACTTTAAACAGGAGGTGAGGACTACCATGAAATATATATATATAGTCCCAATATCAGAATGTCATTTAACATGTTTTCTCTTTAAACAACAGTTTAATGAAAAAAATAAAATACAAAATATTATATAATCTCATGTTGTTATTATTATTATTATTATTATTATTATTATTATTATTATTATTATTATTATTATTATTATTATTATTATTATTATTATTATTATGTTGCAAAGTTACAGCCATAATGCCATGGTCTTACATTTTCACTCAAGCTGTGAAAACATCATATGTGCTGACTTTAGCGAAATGAGTGAAAACACAATAATTCTAATAATGTTTCACAATTGACAAAATTAGTCCCATAGTGTTCAAAATCTGCTAAAGTTATCCAAAAGCATCCAAATATCAGAATGTCATGTAACATGTTTTCTTTTTTTAGGTGGACAACGTCGCAAGGTACCTCTACTACGCTGACCCACAGACACCATCCCTGCGGTTCGTCATGGACAGAGAGAAGCTCAGGGCCTACATGTGTGAGCTCAGTGATGCAAAGCTGTCAAAGCAAACACAGCTGAACTACTTGAAGAGCTTGAAAAGGTTAATAGCATTTTTTTTAGTTTTTCCATATAATATCAACACTTTTGTAGACAATGGTGGTATTTTGCTTCAGTACATGTAAATACTTACAATCCTTGCACTTCCTCCAACAGATTCCTTTATTTCCACACTGTAAACACCAGCCTCAGTCGTGATGATGCAGAGCTCCATGCGCAGTGCAAGGGCTTTATGGAGTTCATTGGGTTGCGCCAGAAGGTTCAACAGTTAAATAACATTCTCTCTTTAATTTTAGTTTATTTTAAATACATTTGACGGACAAAAAAGGTGCCTGCAAAAAATTAACTAAAATATTACAACTACTACTACTACTGATAAATTCACAATTATTCTACATATTTGAAAACAAGATTTTTATGTCAGCTGAATGTACAGCAAGTGTTTAAAAGCATTTCTGCCAAGAAATAAGGATTCTTGATTCTGATTCTTTCAGTTGTTGTTTAGGTTTAACAGGTCACAGATTTCACAAGATATTTTTTTAGTTTGAAAAAGCCTTTACACAGGTTATTTTTATTAATTCACTTAGTTGATATAGTTTAATTTGGTTACTGTAATGTAACTAGGATATTCAATTAACAAAGGTTTCCAACTGTAACTGTAAAAGTGAAACTTTCTGAAATAAAACTACAAACAAGTTGTCAGCAGTGTAAAAAACATAGATCTACAGGTAGATGTGAAACTAAATAAAACAAACCCTGGAACAGTCATGTGACAAATTAATCAATAGTTCTTGTTGAGAATTATTATTATTATTCTGGAAACAGAAACTATAAAAATTAATTATATTGTGAACCTGTTTATATTGTGGGGAACATATTGTATACATACATGTAATTGGAGTCTAAAGACACAAAAAAAAACACCACTTTAAAAGATAATAGACTAATATAAGACCTCTTTACAGTTATTTGACTCATTCTGTGATGCGCGGCGATGACGCGCTGGTGACGACATAATCAAAGATGGCGGCGGCCAAAAAACATGGATAGGTATATATAGACACGTATGTGTATGTATGTTTGTATGTATGCTACATATTGGCTTAGATTTTGGTAAACACTTTTTGGCACGTACTCTCTCACAGGACACTCTCTACCCTCATGTCAACTCACTCGTCTCGAACCCCTCACTCTTTTTTTTCTTTCACACTCACTCAACACCCACAACACCCCCCACCTCCTATACCTCCTATAATTACCCCTTGCTCCTTTTACTCTTTTGATATTGGTTGTTGTCATTGTATGTTTGTGCTTTTCACTAACCTATTCAATCCAGTCCTTTACCCCGTGGTGCTATCGCATGATAAATATGTCTCCTCTTCTTTCTTTCCTTGCATCCAAGCTTTTTACAACACAGTGCACAAATGCTCACAGATTCTCACTTATGCTCACACCTGTATGGACTAACACTCACCTCATTCTATGTATCAGTTTACAGTAACTTCTTGGAATGTGCGTGGCATTCGCTCGCAGGCTAAAAAGATTAAGATATTTGACTATGTATCAA
This sequence comes from Gouania willdenowi, assembly GCF_900634775.1. NCBI lineage: Eukaryota > Metazoa > Chordata > Actinopteri > Blenniiformes > Gobiesocidae > Gouania > Gouania willdenowi. Next base: position 9,311 of record NW_021145077.1, on the reverse strand, counting down.
GATTAAATGCAGACATTGTCTTCTTTCAAGAAACTCACTTACTTAAATCAGAAGAAAAATCCCTGACAGATTCAAATTTTAACAAGATATATAATTCATGTTTCAATTCCAGACAAAGAGGAGTCTCGGTTCTTCTCAACAAAAGGTTACCCGTTAACATAATCAACTCCGTCATAGACCCAGAGGGTAGATATATTATTATCAAAGTAGTAATCTATAATAAATGTTTCACAATTCTTAATCTATATGCCCCCAATAATGATGACCCTGATTTTTTCCATAGAATTTTCTCAGAGCTTTCAGACCTTTCTGCAGACTCGTCTCTAATCATCGGAGGTGACTTCAATCTGGCGCTCAACACATCATTGGACAGATCTAGTAAGTGCTCAAATACAAAACCATCTCGATCTGCTAAAGTATTAATGGATTACATGGAAGATCTTGGAATAGGAGATGTATGGAGACTGAATAACCCAACTAAAAAAGAATATACCTTCTTCTCCCCTGTGCATAAATCCTTCTCCCGAATTGACTTTTTTCTTTCAAATAATTCCATCGTACATAAGATGTCCTCTAAAATACATCCTATAATTATTAGCGATCATGCCCCAATATCCCTCACCCTGAAGTGTGACTCTAATCAGAAAGTATCCTCTCTATGGCGCTTTAACACTTCATTACTTAATGACAGTAAATTTGAAAAAATTATAAGAAAAGAATGGGAGGACTTTCTATTGACAAACGACTCCCCGGAAATATCACCGTCCTTACTCTGGGAAACTGGCAAGGCTGTCATTAGAGGGAAGATTATATCATACTCTTCTTTTAAGAAAAAACAGGAACAGATAGCAGAAAAAACACTTGAAGAAAAGATCAAAAAACTTACGGAAGAATACGCAGCTAACCCTTCTGAACTTTTATGGGAAAAACTCCAAAATACAAAACTTAATCTGAATATCATCTTATCTAAAAAAACCGACTTCATTTTGCAACAATTACGATACAAAAACTTTGACTACAATAATAAATCAGGCAAATATTTAGCAAATCAGCTCAAACATAATAAAGAAAATTCCTTTATAGCAGCAATTTCTGATAACGCAGGTCAAACTTTAAACTTACCTCAGGACATTAATAACATCTTTCATGATTATTATCAAAACTTATACTCATCAAATTTAAACCCTGACCCTGAAGATATTAAAACCTTTCTTAATAAACTAAACCTACCACAGCTCACTATAGATCAGAAAACCACCTTAGACTCACCATTAACCTTACAAGAATTACAAAATGCTTTAGATAGCATGTCAACAGGCAAAGCACCAGGTCCAGATGGGTTCCCTGCTGAATTCCTTAAACATTTCTGGTCAATGCTGGCTCCACTATTTTTCAGAGTAGTAACAGAGATCAAAAATAAAGGGCATGTAGGAGGTCACATGAATACAGCGAACATTAAATTGTTACTTAAACCAGACAAAAACCCCATATTACCCTCAAGCTATCGTCCCATCTCACTTATTAACACAGACTTAAAAATTATTTCCAAAGCACTCACATCTAGGTTAGAGAAAGTAGTACAGTCAATTATACACCAAGACCAGACAGGTTTTATTAAAAATAGACACTCCACAGACAATGTGAGAAGACTGTTTAATGTGATCAACATGGCACAGAACTCTAAAAAGAAAACAATAATCTTGTCACTCGATGCAGAAAAAGCATTTGATAGAGTAAACTGGTCATTCCTCCTAACTGTCCTTGGCAAATTTGGCTTCGGAGAATCATTCATACAATGGATCTCCACCCTGTACAATAAACCTAAGGCCTCAGTAACCACAAACAAAATAACATCCCAAAGCTTCACACTGCAGAGGGGAACCAGACAAGGCTGTCCACTCTCACCTTTGCTTTTTGCAATATTCGTTGAACCTCTCGCAGCAGCTGTACGTCAGAACTCTGTTATTAAAGGAATCCACTCATCCATCTTGGAACACAAAATTAATCTCTACGCGGATGACATTTTACTCTATTTGGAAGAACCGCAATCCTCTTTAGAGGAAGTATTTAATCTAATAAACAGCTTCTCTAAATTATCAGACTATTCCATTAACTGGACAAAATCATCAATCCTCCCTTTGACAAAAAACTCTTGGAATCCTGCACACCAAAATCCACAACACCCCTCCACCACAAATACAATTAAATATCTAGGCTTAAATATATCACCAAACTTAAATGAATTAATTAAACTAAATCATGATCCGATGTTGGACAAAGTCACAGAAGATCTGCGGAGATGGAACAATCTCCCCATCTCACTACTTGGCAGGATAGCCTCAGTTAAAATGAAAATCTTACCAAAAATAAACTACTTGTTCTCAATGATACCACTGAAACCACCAAAACAATGGTTTCAAAGATTAGATTCTACAACTACAAAATTCTATACTAGAAATAAAAAACCTAAAATAAGCCTTTCAACCCTTCAAAAAAACAAAGACGAGGGTGGTTTAGAAGCCCCTAATTTCATGCATTATTACTTAGCAAACCAAATACTATATTTAACAGAATGGCTAAATCCAAAAGAATACTACAACACCTGGCTAGAAATAGAACAGTTAGACTGCAAACACATTAAACTCTCTGATCTCCCTTTTATCACTGCGACCCTCAAACATCACAACTGCTTTAAAAACCCACTAATTGCCTCCACACTGACTGCATGGTGGAAAGCCCTGGACATCACAAATGGCCAATTAAAAACTAGTATACTCTCTCCAATCTGGCACAACCCCGACTTTAAAAATAAAAAAACACCACTCTATCTGAAGACATGGGAAGAGAGTGGAATCACTCATCTCCAAGACCTTTTTGAAAATGACAAGATCAGGTCATATAACAATCTAACCCAAGCATTCGATATAAATAAAAGTAACTTTCTACAGTACTTACAAGTAACAGAGACAATAAAGAAAACCACTCCACTAGACTTAACTACGTTACAACCTCCAGAACTGGCTATATATATGAAAAAAATCTCAACAAAATCAAAAAAACTCTCAAAAATATACAGAGCGCTTTCGAACACTAACTGTAATTACTTACCAATCGCGAAGTGGGAGGCCGAACTCTCAATCACCCCGAGCACTGATTTCTGGGCAGAAATTTGTTGTAATACTTTTAAGATGACAAAAAACACAAACCTTCAGCTAATTCAATACAAGGTCCTCCACAGATCCCACATTACCCAACAGAAAATGCATAAAATGGGCTTCTCAGCAACAGACATCTGCTCTCAGTGCACCCAGAATACAGCGGATTCCTATTTACATGCCTTATGGCTTTGCTCCCCAGTTCAACACTTTTGGATTCTAATCACTGAAAAACTGTCCTCCATTTTGGACTACAGAATTCCTTTATCTCCAAATCTTTGTTTGATTGGAGACCTGACAATGCTTCAACCTCCAGCAAACCAATCACAATCAATCCTTGCGGCACTAGCCATAGCAAAAAAAACAATATTACTAAATTGGAAAGACAAAAAATCCTTAAACATAAACCAATGGCAAAATCTCCTCACAGAATTTATTTCCATGGAAAAGATGTCTGCTCTCAGAAAACAAAAAAAAATAACGTGCTTTGAGGAGCGTTGGACTCCTTTTTTAATTGCATTAAATCTAAATTTTTAAAAGCCTGATGATCTAGCCTGCAAGCGACTGCCAGCACCACTCTTTACTAACGCACTAGCCCAACTGTAGGCCGGGGCCGCCTTGGGCCTCTGGGGTGGTCTTGGTCAGGATGGCTGGGGTGGGTTGCCGGGGTGCCTTGTTGCCTCAGCACGGGTGTGCATTCCTTCTGGGTGTTCACGGGGTCCCGGGGCTGTTTGATTTGGCGCCGTTGCCCCTTGCATGCGCATCTGGTTGGTCTCTGGGGCTGGGGCCCTGCGTGCTCCCCTGCCGCTCCTTCCCCTTGCTCCCTGTCCCCCTGTCTCGTCCTCCCCCCCTCCTCCTCCTTTGCTCTTGCGCCCGCCATCCTGTGGGGTTGGGTTTGGGGGGCTCCCGTTGGCCTGGGGCACTGGTGGGGGGGCTGTGGCTCCCGCCTGGGGGACGGGCGGTGCCGTGCCGGGTGGGTTGGCTGGGGGGTGGTCTCGTTGGGAGGCCTGGGGTGGTGGGGTCCTTGGCTCCGGTCCGGGGGGATCCGGGGTGGGGGTAGCTTTGGGGGTGGCTGCTGCCCGGGGTCGGCGATTGCCTCCTGGGTTGCTGGGTGGCGGGGTGTGGCTGTGGGTTGCTCCGTCGGCCCTTGCGGGTCCTTGGCTTGGCTCCCTGGGGCGCACCTTTGCTAGGGATGTCGCTTGCGCGACGAGCCAGGCGGGGCCCCCTCGGGGGCTTTTTGTACGACCGCAATGGCCGGGGTGTGGACGTTATGGCTAGGGGGTGGGGTGAGGGGTACTATGGGGCCGCCCCGGGGGTCGTATTGGGCGGGTGTGCGGGGGCGCGGCGCGTGGTTCCTCGCCCGGTGGATCCGCGTTGGGATTGGCTGGTCTGCTGGCTGGGTGCACCGGGCGCCGTGGGCGCGATTCCGGGGCGGGGGTGCCCCGGGGGCGGATCCTTGGGCTACGTGTCCGGGGAGGTGCTCTCCGGCAATCTGCCCGGGGACCGGCCGCGGCTCGTGGCGGCGCTGCGCAGCCTTGGGCGGGGCGGGGCTGGTGGCCTTGGGCCCGCTGTTGTTCGGGGTGTGCTGGCGTCGGAGGGGTGTCTCGTGCCGGTGCGTGGGTCGTCGGGGATTGCCTCCGTGGGGGGGGGGGGGGCTCTATTGGCGCCGTTGGTGTGGGGGGGCGGTTCCGGGCTGGGGGTGCTTCGGTACTCTGGCTTGCCGGTCCGTGGCTGGCGGGATGGCCCTGCTTGGCGGTGGATGGCGTCCTCTCTCGTCGGGGGGGCCGGGGCCGCCTCCCGGTGGAGAGTGTTGTATCGTGGCGCCGGGTGGGCCTGTGCTGGCCCTGGTGCGGGCATGGGCCTCCCCCCTGCTCGGCCGCTCCCCTTGGTGGCGGGGTGGCGTTGCTCCGGGCCGGCGGGCGGCGGGGGTCGCCCCCTGGGGCGCCGGGGGATGTTGTTGGTGCCTGGCTGTGCCCGGGGGTGGGGGGTGTCGCCGTGCTCCGCGGGGCCGGCGCGGTCTGGGGGGGAGCCGTGGGGGGGGGTCTCCGGCTGTGCTGTTCCGGGGCCCGCAGTGCCACTTGCCCGTCTGCGCCATCTACCCTCTCGCGTGGCCCGCCTCACACTGGACGGGCCTCCTACATGTTCACTTCACCCCACTCCCAGCTGGTCTGGCTCACTCAGAAAATGCACCACACACCAATACCCAACCCTTGGGGGGCTGGATGGTGGGGCTGGGGGTGGAGGGGGCCGCCACCTGTGTTACTATGTAGTGGCATGGGGGCGGCCCTCCCACCTCTAGTTGCCCTACTAATCCCTCCAATTTTAATCGCATCTCAACATGTCACCCCCCGGAGGGTGTATCATCATTTACACCCTCCGGCCTATTACACCACATACACATAAATCCACAGAGGCTGGAGGGGGAGCACCGCTCCCCTCCATCCCCCTTCTTTTAATTACACCCCATACATTCACCAAACACACACATTCACACAGGGGATCGGGAAGTGCCTCTCCATTGGGGAATGGAGAGGCACCATAACAGGGTGGTGGGTTGGTACACATATTTGGGCCTCTCCGGTGGGGGCCTGGCCCCTCTGTTGGTGGCTGGGCCACTGCATAGAGTAAAAGCACATCAAGATGGTGCGGTCGGGCGTGGCGGTGGGTCTCGGGGGGGCTTTGCCGGGGTCTCTCCTTGCGGGGTCTTTCCGGGCTGTGTCGGCCGGGTGGGGCGCGGGGGTGCCTCTCCCCCTTGGGTGTGGCTTGGTGCTTGCTTTGTCTCCTGGTGGCCTTGGGGGCGGGCCCCGCGGTGTGCGCGCCCGGGGCGGCCTGCCTCGCCGGTTTGGGGGGTGGGTGTGCTGGGGGGGTGCTGGTGTCCTCACCGGGGTTGGGGCAGGGTTGTTTGGCGCCTCGGGATGATGCTGTTTACTGGGGGGGCGGCGTTAGCTGTTCCGATGGTTGAGGTTGCTTTCGGCCGCCTGATGGGTATGTCCTGCCATCTGCGGACTGGTGGGTGGGTCCGGGGCATCTTTGGCTGGGGGCTGCTGTCCCGCGCTGGATGTGTGCCGTTGGGGTGCCTCCGTCCCCGCGGTGGGGGTCGCCGGTTGCTCGCGGGCCGGCGGGGTGCGCTGCCCTGTGACTTGCGCTGTCCAGGGGGCGGCGGGCCCTGGGCTGCTGGCCTTGTGCCGTCTGGGGCTGTGCGGTCCTGCTGGGCTGTGGCCGGGACCTGGGCTGGGGTAGGGGGCGCGTCCCGGGGGGCTTGGCCCGGGGGCTTGCCCTTGGGGGGTCCTGGTCCCTGGGGGTGCTCCTGGGGCCCGGGGTGCTTGGCCGGCTGGCCGGGCCGGTCCTGGCGGGGGTCTTCTGGGGCGGGTGGCGCGTGCCGCGCCCTTGCATACCTTCTGGTGCGGCCCCTGCTTGGGCGGTCCCCCGTGAGGCAGAGTGTCGGGGTTAAATTAGGGGGCCACATCCCGGCGGGGCGGTCTGGCTTGGCCTCTGGAGGGGGCCCTGGCTTTAAAGAACTGAAGCTCGTGGCGCGGGCGACATCAGCATCTGGGGCGCCCGGGGGGGCTAGGTTGGGGTGCCTGGGGACCGGCGGGGGGACTCCCAGCGGCCCCCTGGTGCCTTATGCGGCTTGGGGTGTGGTCGTTCGCCCTGGGCGGGCTGCTCCTGGTGCTGCATCCATTCCGGGTCCTCCTGGCCTGGGGTCGGGTCCTTGCTGGCTCTGGGCTCACCGGCGGGGGCCCGCCGGCTGCCCCTTCGGCGTGGCTCTGGTCGTCTGCTGGGCGTGGGCTTTGGCTCCTCCGCTGGGGTCTCGGGCGGGGGGCTCTCTGGGCCCTCCCCTCGGGGGGCTGGGCGCGGGGGTGTGGGTGGTGGTGGGGGGGTGGGGGGCTGGGGGGCCTGGGGGTTGGGGGTTGGAGTCGGTGGCGTGGTGCGCTGGGTCCTTGGCTCCTTGGGGGCTTTTCGGGTGTGTATGGGGGGGGCAATGGCAGCCTCTCGGCTTGGGACCTTGGGGGCGTTCGGGGGGCTGCTTGGCCGTGGGGTGGTCGCCGGGGGCCCCTAGATCTCTCGCTCTTTCTGCTGGCCCGACTGCTTCTTCGGGCCCGGGGGCGGCTTATGGGTTTTGCAGTAGCGGCTCTTGGAATCACATTTGTCATGGACGCACTGGCCTCGGGCTGTGGGATAACACTCATACTGGGCTCAACCATAGACACGTTGTTCCCAAATACCTGTTTTATGTAACTTCCACTCACTTCCTCCTCTGCTCACAGCCACCATCATTATTCCTAAGCCGCACACTGGTCACCAGACTGGCTTGATAACACAACAATAAGCACAATATACACAACCACAATTTCACATCACATCACTTGAAACTCATTGATTATTCCCCACCCATTCGTTTTCCTATCTTGTATCCCTCCTCCCTGTTAACTCCCCCCCCCCACCCCCCTCACCCTGGTGTAACACTGCCCTCTCTCTTTTACATCCTCCCTTTAATAAAGTATTTACCCTTCCCTAGGGAGGGCTGGTGATGGTCACAATTATGCAATGAAATAAATTCATTTATTTAATTGCAATAATAAAATATGCATTGCTGTTAAAAGATTGCACTTCTTGTAGTGTTAACCTTCAACAGCATGTGCAGACAAGGAGAAAAAAAAAAAAAAAAAAAAAAAGATGGCGGCGGCCCGGACTACAGCCGATATTATGTAATAAAGCCTTAAAAGACATGGATATAATGAAAAGAGTGGATGGACAGATGCATAAACATGCAGACTTTCACACGGACACACAAGGACTTATTAAACACACACGGACCTCAGTAAACACGGTAAAAGGAACAGGCTTCACCGCTCGGCTGGCACTAGGACCCAGAAGCAGAGTAAGTGCGTCACCTATCCAGCCTTCACAGGCTGTAATATCACCAGTTTATCATTTTACCAGTTGGTAGAGCTACTGTCTTTACCAGGGAGATAATATTTATTCATGGTGATTGTTTTCTGGAGTTTTACTGGGATTTTTACCGGTGATTAGTTCATTTCTCCCTTGCGCTCCGCGGTCCAAACTGACACCGCAGCCACACACACACACACACACACACACACACACACACACACACACACACACACACACACACACACACACACACAGTCACATTAAGGAAGGTTGTGGTCATTATACGGGGTGGATTAAATAATGAATAAAGGATTGTTTTATCCCGTTCTTCTCCGTGTTATTATCACATTATAAAAAAGGTTAAAAATAGCAGGAATTAGTGCTGGTCTCGAACAGTCTTGACGGAAAATCCCGAGTCCGGGACAAGACCGAGTCAAAATGCTTCAGAGTCCGAGACAAGACCAAGACCTTTAAAATTTGGTCTCGAGACCGGTCTCGAGACCAAGACCGGTCTTGACCACCACAACACTAGATCCCAAGACACCTCCAGCGACCTGGCGTGGTTGAGCACATGACTGTGAGTATTATTGTGCTCTTTTTTGTCTTAATTGGTTCTAATATCTTTTGACATTTTGTAACCAAACAATATGCTATCCCTTGATTTGCAGGTAAAGGAGTGGGTTTTAAGGGTAACGGACACACGTGGCAACGCTGTCATCGGCGTGAAGGAGCACAAGACGGCAGCTCAGCAGGTGGCCACATTTGCCCTGACTCAGGAAGAGGAGATGGTAGGTTCAAGTTCAAAGTTCAAGTTTCCTATGACAACCTATTCAAAGCAGAACTTAATCTTTATTGCTATTTTCCTCTGTCAACAGTGGTTTGATACATATTACACCAGGGTGCGGCCCCAACTCCTCAACTCCAAGAAGCGGAAGAGAGATGACACAGAGGGTCAGGAGCGATTCTTCGTCTCCACGACGGGGATGCCGATCTACAATGCTTCCAATGACCTGAACCGTCTGCACAGTAAGTAAGCAAACCACCATGATTAATTTCACCTCATATAGACTTCTACTCATAGCTGTCTTATGCCCCAGATAAGAAGTGTTTATACATCTCATTTTAATAAACTGTTTAAACTCTGATTTTAGATACAAACTTAAGCCAGTGACCAGCCAGACAGCACATCGTGTCTTCTGGAGGGCAGCCAAATCTTTGACAGAGGTCGAAAAATCCCTGGTTGCTGACTACATGAACCAT
>NW_021145076.1:928290-957181 GCF_900634775.1 Gouania willdenowi | reverse complement strand
AAAATGGAGATAAAACTTAAAGTTGGTCATTGTGGAAGTGGCAAGTAGCCACTTCCTGACTGGAAAGAAGTTCAATCAATATCTCAAAAATTCAGCATCACTAAACTGAATAACATCTAACTGTTAAGTCAGATGCAAAGAGGAGGACTAGACAGACGTAAGAGCAAGACATAAGAGCGAGACGTAAGAGCGTGTGAAAAGGGGGAGCGAGGCCTTTTATAAACATGTCAAGAGGTTATCTGATTGGTCAAAACACATCTGCAGTGTGGGAATGAGTGAAACCTGATTGGCTGGCAGAAAAAAGCGGGAGGCTTAACTTTCCTGTAAAGAAGACAAGATGGTGGGGCTATCCCACATGTGCTTCTTAAACAAAGAGTCATAAAACTAGATAGGGTGTTACCATGTTAGGTCTAAAATGGAGCATGGGTGTGTGCCAATTGCATGAACCCTTAAAAAATGACTTTCAATTGATTATCCCTTAAATGACTGATTTGAATTATTTCTAGCTTTAAGCATAACAAAGGAGGACAAATACACTTTTGATCAATGATCATTGAATATGAAGTTATAAACATTTCCCTTGAAATGTGATTGCATTAGTGCTTAAATATGTCAGATGGAGGCACACGATGAGTCTCTTCCCTGTAGACAAATGGTTAAAATCGAGGTCCCATGTCTGAAATTTGTTTAAATCACAGTTCTGCCTTTGAAGCATCAGATGGTGTATAGGTTTTATTTTTATTTCTTCCTTTTTAATCTTCATGTTGAAAAGGATGTCTCTGGTGTAGGGTGTCAGGTTACATCCCTGTTATCTCTGTGGGATGTCTGTTCTTTGGGGAGGATGGGTGTCAGCAAAAAGTCTGCAGGAAGAAGGGCTGGGATTTGAAGAAATGTTCCTTGGTCCATTTTTCCATTGTCTGTTTTTGAGTCATAAAAGTGTAATAAAATTCCAAACGTGCGACAGTGTTTTTACCGCCTTTTGACCATCGACCAGGGTTCCTACATTCCCCCCTTTTCCGGGTAACGGCGAAATCCAGCGTCATTTCGGCGTTGTCCGGGAAACTTAGTGGACTCTGGTGATGACAGGTAAAAACAACACAGCACAACAATCTGGCTCTGGGTGGCTTTATGTGTTATTAGCTGACTGCGTGTTAAGATTGTAGAATTTTCTGACGTTCCTAGCGTGGTTACGAGATAACGTGGGATTCCACAAAAGAAAGAAAAATACATGATAATAGCGTGTTAACACATTAATCATGTTTTACTACGTTGGATACGATGTCTCAATTGATGATAGTCTGAATTGTTAGGACTCTAAAGGTCTGACATGAGTTTCTAACTGGTTGATAATTTTGAGAACAAAACGATCCTATCGTTTGGGACAAATTACAAGATTGAACTAAATTGACAAGAACTCGAGGAGAGAACTTGTGATGTTCGTCAATAAGTGAGATTTGATCACTTTAAATGAATAACAAAAGCATATGGGTGTATTGTAAATTCGTGCTTCATGGGAAGACTTATAGTGGCGACTGCGTTCAGACGCATATATTATGTAATACCAGTATCTATAGTGCCAATGTTAATGCTGGGATATGTTCTGAATTATTTCTTTCATAATCAGATTTTACTGCTGGAGTATAATTTTGTTGATGCTTTTGTAGCTTTTTAACAGTGGGAACAGATACTATGGTTTAACCCTTATAGTATCGTTGAGTAAAGGTCATGTTGCTATTTAATATGACACAAACATTTTGAAGTGTTAAGTAATTTCTTTTCAGACAGATTTTGTGTTACCTTATGTTTTGGTACCTCCCATTGTTTATTGGGGGTTGTGAGGACATGTTGGGTTTAGCTATGGCACCGCTAGCTGTTCATTGATGCGAGCACTGCTTAAACAAAGCACAGGGGTTAGACGTGTATTTGTACAAGAGTTTAAAACTGTTTCACTTTTTTCACCCCCCTTTGTTTGAATGTGGGCGTCAACGCTGGTGATGCTCTGTTTTAAACTGCTCCTAGTGTTGGTGTTGGCCTGTTACACTACAGATGAGTTAGTAGAACATGCACAGCAAAGAAACATTGGTGAGTCTTCAAAGTTAACATTTTAGGTTTCAAAGTTTGTTGACTTAATGAGATAAACTTGGTTACATTATCCATTTAAAATTTTAGCTGAATACCAAAGTTCTGAGTTGACAATTTAACGTTTGTTTTTAGAGCAAACTTTGCATGTTTTCACAAATTCTGCCGTGTCGAGGCCCATTTTTGGCCAGTAAGCGATCTTTTGAAGTTCTCGTTTTGTGGATTTTGTGTCTCTGTGTTGATCGCTTGTGTTGTGTGCGTTCGCCATAAATTCCCCCCTGTACGAGTAAGGAAGCACAAGCGTGAAGGTAGTGGTTCTGTCATGAGTATGAAGTAGAACGTCATCAACAACACGCAGGTGATCTTTTGCTTCGAAGAGATCTTGAAGATCTGGGTACGAGTTGAATTCATGAGCTGATGGCTCACGGTCTATGAAGCCTGAAAGGAAATCAATCATAAATTGAATTGCTGGATCGTCCTCTTGGAAGAATTTCCAGTCACAAACAGTAAGAGAAGGCTGTGTGGGTGTTTGCTTGTGATGAGAGCTGTAAGACAAATGCTCAATGTCGCTGTACGCATGTACAGACGAAATGGGTGGTGGCTGGGGTCTGAGCGGTGGTATTTCACAGTGAGGCTTTGCGTGTGTTGGGCTGCTGTCAGTCTGGCTGTATTTTATCAGGCTATGTTCCGACTGTTGGTCGGGCTCTGGTCGGGCTATTTTAAACACCGGATAGTTGCCTCTGCTGACATCAGGCTGAAGCTCAAGTGGTTTGGGTGTTTCCCGTTGTGAGTAAAGCTCAAGTCTCTGGAGATCTGCAAAGGCGTCAAAGCGTTCCAGTAGGTCCCTTCCTATAACAAATGAGCTGGAATGATCAGGTGAAATGCACACAGGATGAACAACGGCTGTTTGTCCAAAGTTGACGTTCACCAACATTCTTTTTCTCACAGTGACAGGTGTCTGATCATATGACATGATCTCTAGATGACAGTTTTCAACTTTAACATCTGCTGGGTTTGACATGTTGCAGAGAAGATAGAAAAGTTCACGTGGCATGATGGAGATGGTGGTTCCAGAATCGACTAATGCTTCATAATTAACGGCGTTGTTGAGGTAAGTGTCGACATAAAGCCTGTTGTTATTTCCCAAGCTAAGCTCACCTAAAATGCGTTTGAAGGGTGGATTTTCATCACCTGTAGGTGTGATTGGAGTGGGATCCAGCAGCGGTGCCGGATCTATTTGGGCTCTGTGTTGCATATCATCACGTGTGTCACTGCAACTGTCCCTGTCATTTTGGTAGGCGTGTCTGTTGGGATTAGACAGATTTTGGGTCATTATTGTGGTATTCCTACCATGTTCCGCGCATTTCAGACGTGAACGTTTGCGGTGTTCGTGGATCCGTGGTTTTGCATGCTCTCGGGTGCCCTGAAGTTTGTGACCTCCGTGAGGCACGAGCTGCGGATCCTTTTCTGAAAGAACAAAAGGTGAACTTGTTTCGTTATCATTTATCAGGTCATCGTCGGGTGGCCTGGTGTCAAATGCGTACACTTCCTGATGGACCCATTCCCTGTGAGATTGGTCATTAAGCATGAAAGCACGGGAAGCAAAGGAACGCAGCTCACGGCTGGATAATTTCTTTGGATCCACTGCTGCATGTAAATGTCTGCTGGTGGAACTGTGCAGGTTTTTAAAGAAAAGTTCTTTGAAAAACTGTTCTTCTTCCATCATGGGCTCATTTTTCGGCCCGAAATAAACCTTTAGCAATCTGTGGTAGTATTGCCCTGGTCTTTCATTGGCTGCTTGGGTGATTGAATGTGCTGCAAAGTAGCCGGTTTCGAATTCATTTTTATTACAATATTCTTCAATCAGAATTTTGCATAAGGCTTCGAAATCATCACGAATATCAAGTGGCTGTCTGTCGATGAACAGACTGACTTGCTTGCTTGAAGAGGCTTTTATCACGTAGATTTTGTCACGTGAAGAAGCGTTTGGAAAACGTTCCAAGAAAAATTTCAAGTCATTGAGGTAAGCATGAATTTCACCTGGATCGTCGAGATTTGGCTCGAACCTTGAGAGGTTCCGTGCTATTCGATCCAGATCTTTGGGTTTTTGATGAGACGTGTCATCCCACAGCTTTACAGGGTCAGGTGGTTTCGGCTCTTTCGGTTCACCTCCCTGCTGTGAAGAGAAAAGATGCAGTTCCTGCCGTGCTGTTGCTGATTCCATCTCAGCTTGATGCTGAAGCAGTCTAGCATGTCTGCATTCGGTTTCCGCATTCCGTATCTGTCGTTCAAGAGAGTCAATTCGTAATAAATAATTTTCTCTGATATGTGTTAGCATGCTGTTCTCATCTTTAAGAGCTGTCAATTCACGATTGGTGATTGAAAGTGTATGAACATTTGCCTCATGTTTCAGTGTTTGCTCTTTTAAGAGATTATTTACATCGGTGAAATCTTCCTTGATGTATCTTACCTCGTGTCTGAGTGCATCATTTTCACCTTTCAAAATCTGGTTCTCATGGAGCAGATTTTCACTTTTATCCTGTTCTGAGGATAAAGACTCATCATCGCTGGTCTGTGGGTTGCTTTGAAGCCTGTCAGACTTGTTCTGAAGCTCGTTTTGAAGCATCTGGTTCTGCTCCTGGGCCAGTTTCAGCTGTGACGTCATTAAGAGTGCCAACTTACCAAAAGCAAGAGTCAGGTCTGCGTTAGACCTGTTGGAATCAGAGGGAAACATGAGATTTAAAAGCGAGCTGAGTTCGGTAGACGTTGATGTACTACTTATCGGCTCTGGGGATGAGCTAGAAGTTTGGAGTGCCCCCCTTAGGGCAGCTTCCAGCTGTGAAAGGAGGTTGGTGTCCAGGTTTGGACTGCTAGGAGAAAGGGAATCCATTTTGATTAGTGTTGATGTGTGTAAGCTTGGCACAATATAATGAGTGTGTGTGCCTGTGTGGGTTAAACCTTGGAGTTAAACGCAAACGGGTCACAAAAGGTCAGTGATTAATAAATTATTCAGGTTACAGCTGACTGTTTCTGAGAATTTATTTATCTGCGATAACAATCTCTGTGATAGAGGTGTTTAGTTTAGTTAAACTTCGAGAGTTTAAGAGGTGAACACAATCTTGGCTTTTGGTTGTATCCAAAGTGGTTAAGACTTGTATTTGCAAATAGTTTGAGTGACTAAAGTAAATACAGTCTGTTCAACGATGTTGTTCGGTGTTTCAATAGAGCAATTTTGATTTTAGAAGCTTTATTTATCAGTTTATCTCGGAAGATTTTTGATTTACACAATTAAAGATTACAATCAGGTTATTTTCTGTGAACCTAATTAAGTTTATCTTTAAAGTTCTGTAGTTGCGTTTTGACAAACACATGCAGTTCACAATGTGACGTACAGGGTTAGTTCACTCATTAGTTTCAAAGAAAAGTTCAGATGGTTAATCTGTCTTTATGTAATTGATTATTAAAAGCTATTGAAAAATTCCCATACAAAGTTAAGTTTATGTTCTTACACTTCAGATAAGGTTAAAATCTATTCCACTTTGAGGGAGATTAATTTCAAAGCAGTTATTTAAGTTTCTATTTGTGTCAAAGCACAAAGAAAAATTATTAAGGTCTTAATTTATTTTAATTAATAAAGTTAATCTTTAAAATATAGACCAGTAACTGTTCTAGCTGAAATACATTCTTGTTGATTTTATCTGGCTCAGTTAGAACTTTGACCTTAAAAGATTTCAAATAAAAATGATCAAATTTATTCGACTAAGAATAAAGTTTTTATTTGATTCTATTGTAAGTTTTGTCTTTTACTTCAGTTGGTGTTAAATATTATTTTAATATTTATAACACACATGTTTTAACTGATAAAATTGACATAACAATTTAAAATTACCAATGTAAAATTCTGAAAAATGTTTAAATGATTAAATTTAATTAATCTATTTATTTCAATGGCTTTTATAAGCGAGGAGTAATGAGAGAGTGATCTCTGTGTTAGGGCTTAGGGATTTCTTCCCAGAAAAATGATTTAAAAGCCTTCAGGCTGAAAATTAATCAATAATGTTTTAATTATCGATTCCAAAAATTAATCGAATATTGTTCACTTGTACTTCACTGAGTTACAACAACGTCAATTCGTTTAAAAGTCAGCATGCACATTGAAGCTTGTTAGCAGGGTTAGCTGTAGCTTTGGTGGCTAATGTTAGCATGCACTTAGTCATGAATATCTTTGCGTAAACAAGTTTAATAGTTTCAACACAAGAGCGGCAGTTTACCACAAGTATATTAAATACTTTCAGAGCATTACCGGCGTTTCTAAGTGGTCAAATGTTCTTTAAAAATACTTATCAATGGTCACACCAAATTGCTGCAAAGAAACTTGGTGACCGGAAGTAAACAAAGGAAACAGGAAGTTCTCTTTTTCGTTTGATCTTTACCACTCAGTGAGAGCGCCTCCTTTGACAAGGCAAGGCTACTCAGTTAAAACTTTGTTTAGAGTTTAAACACAAGTTTTACAATTAATTCTGTTTAGCTTTTGGATGCTAAATTATGGAGAAGTACAACTTGGTTGGAGTGACTGGGTTTTAAAGGGATTTTTTTTTTTTTCGAATCCTCATTTAAAATCACAGTGTTCTTACACAGGGCTGAAATCTTCATGTATTGCTTTTTATG
This sequence comes from Gouania willdenowi, assembly GCF_900634775.1. Taxonomy (NCBI): domain Eukaryota; kingdom Metazoa; phylum Chordata; class Actinopteri; order Blenniiformes; family Gobiesocidae; genus Gouania; species Gouania willdenowi. Next base: position 950,434 of record NW_021145076.1, on the reverse strand, counting down.
ATGCTGTTCTTACACAGGCTTATTCTAGGAGCTCAGCTGAAGCGTACACCGCAATGTCAACACTCACAGCAGCTATAAAGGGTTTAAACCTTAAGTTACAAGAATATTCTTTTTTCTCCATGTTTCAGTCCGTTTAGACTACGTTTAAGCTAATTTTTTCTTTTTTTCGAAACTGCACCAGTAACATGTTTAAGGAAATGCCTTTTTATCATCATCAGCTTGTGTTTCATAGGATTTTCTTGATCGGAAGATTTAAGTGTCCTAGATCACTTTATTTTAATTAATTGTTACAGTTCCCTGTTTTTGTAGTGGGTTCTTGACGTCAGAATAGAGGTTTAATAAAGGTTTAAATGTCAATACAAACACAGCGTTTACAATATGTACATGTTTATTTTACAGGCTATTACCACGATGATAGATTAGGCAGTTTCACAATTATTCAGTTATTTTGACTCATTGGTATCACACAAAATGTACATTTTAACACAGCTGTATGGTATCTACACATTCTGAGTGTTTTAGATGTTTGCGTGAATTTGGGATTTATAGGGATTTCCTAACGCTCTGAGGAAGAGGAAGAAGGAAAATGGAAAGTTAAAGTAATGAAATTAATAAAACTTTACCAAAATGAAAAATATGGACTATGAATCTAGAATTTTCGATTGAGAGAATTTGTTAAGTTATAAACCACCTTTCTGCCAGTATTGTGTGTGCGTGCAGTTTTACCCTCCTTCGAACAGGCGTGATGATGACAGCTCCTTCTGCGTAACCAGCAGTGTGTGGGGAAAAAGCTTTTCCTGCGTTTTTCCGAAGACGTTTTCCGCTCATTCACTGTACGGGCCCGCGGGATACTGTCGGCCTGGCTGGGGTTCTGGTTCTCCTACACGGCACCACTCCTGGACGTCGATGGGTAGTTTAACTAACATGTTCTCAAGTCAAAGATGCTAGAGTTCGTTAAAGCTTACTCATGGGAGGCTATAAAAATTGATTTGCTCCAAAATTAAAAACTGCTTGGTTAATTTCAAAAATGGAGATAAAACTTAAAGTTGGTCATTGTGGAAGTGGCAAGTAGCCACTTCCTGACTGGAAAGAAGTTCAATCAATATCTCAAAAATTCAGCATCACTAAACTGAATAACATCTAACTGTTAAGTCAGATGCAAAGAGGAGGACTAGAGAGAGGTAAGAGCAAGACGTAAGAGCGAGACGTAAGAGCGTGTGATAAGGGGGAGCGAGGCCTTTTATAAACATGTCAAGAGGTTATCTGATTGGTCAAAACACATCTGCAGTGTGGGAATGAGTGAAACCTGATTGGCTGGCAGAAAGAAGCGGGAGGCTTAACTTTCCTGTAAAGAAGACAAGATGGTGGGGCTATCCCACATGTGCTTCTTAAACAAAGAGTCATAAAACTAGATAGGGTGTTACCATGTTAGGTCTAAAATGGAGCATGGGTGTGTGCCAATTGCATGAACCCTTGAAAAATGACTTTCAATTGATTATCCCTTAAATGACTGATTTGAATTATTTCTAGCTTTAAGCATAACAAAGGAGGACAAATACACTTTTGATCAATGATCATGGAATATGAAGTTAGAAACATTTCCCTTGAAATGTGATTGCATTAGTGCTTAAATATGTCAGATGGAGGCACACGATGAGTCTCTTTCCTGTAGACAAATGGTTAAAATCGAGGTCCCATGTCTGAAATTCGTTTAAATCACAGTTCTGCCTTTAAAGCATCAGATGGTGTATAGGTTTTATTTTTATTTCTTCCTTTTTAATCTTCATGTTGAAAAGGATGTCTCTGGTGTAGGGTGTCAGGTTACATCCCTGTTATCTCTGTGGGATGTCTGTTCCTTGGGGGGGAGGGGTGTCAGCAAAGAGTCTGCAGGAAGAAGGGCTGGGATTTGAAGAAATGTTCCTTGGTCCATTTTTCCATTGTCTGTTTTTGAGTCATAAAAGTGTAATAAAATTCCAAACGTGCAACAGTGTTTTTACCGCCTTTTGACCATCGACCAGGGTTCCTACATCGGTTTCCCCTATTCTCCACTGGATGTCAGAGACAAACCCAGTTCAATATCTTACAGTACTTTAGCTTCAAATGATAACAAGTTAAAGCAGTCATCAGGTCAAATGATTGTTCTTCTAAAAATACTACCCTTTCTGATTGATAAAGTTAAAGATAATGAATGCTATTCTCTTATTCTTGAACTAATAGAGATTGTTCAAATTTTGTTGGCTCCTGTTATAAGCTTTCAAACTATTGACAGACTGAAAATGCTGATTGAACAACATTTAAAGCATGTGAAATGCATATTTCCAGATAACATTACGCCCAAACCGCATTATTTAATACATGTTCCATTGCAGATTAAAAACCTGGAACCAATAGTTCGCCATATGTGTATGAGATTTGAGTCAAAACATTGTTTTTTTTTAAGCAGTGGGTCTCTAAAGTAAATTTTAAAAATGTGTGCAAGTCTTTAATAAGACACAATCAAATGTATGAATGTTGCCAGAATGTAAGTCGTGCTGAATACCCAATTTTTTCATCTGAACGTATACTTGGACCTTCATCCGAAGTTAAAAACATGCCCTATCTAAGACAGAAGGCGAGGGCATTCTTTGGAACTAATATCACTCATGCAATATCTGTAAAATGGTTAAATCTTAATGGGAATAAATATGTATCCAGTAAAACTTTAATTGTTAATGCAGTTTCTGGTAACTTACCCGAGTTTGGACTGGTTAAAAACATTTTTGTTGTAAATTCATTTTTGTGTTGTTTTGAGCTTCAGGCATATACAACTGTTTGTTTTGATAGGGATTATATGGCATATAAAATTGAAATTCCAAATATGGCACAAGCAAATGAATTCATATCTTCTGACCAAATGGTGGACTATACCCCATATTATAGCTACACACATAATGATGTGAGATATGTCCCTCTAAAATATGATCTCGGAGATGTGATTGAATTTCACAGTCTCGTCTGATGTTTTTCCATAATGTATGTTACAAAGGCTGCAAATTGTATTGCAATCAGATCAAGGTCACAATTTGAATTGTTGTAACTAGTTAATTGTAGAGACTGTCTGTTCAAAATCCTTTGCAAAAAAACAAAATCTGTCTAGATGGGGTCTTATGTATGAAACCTGCTAACCCTGTGGATTAGACCTTTACAGTAGGGGATTGTTGTTTGTTTACCAGATCTCCTCTTTATCTTGTTGCAAGTGTTGTAATGGCAGAACAATGTTATTAGTTATGGAATTGATACACTTTCATTTTGAGTGTAAAAATAAAGAATGAAATGTATTAATCTATCTGTGAGAATCAGTTCTTAAATTAAGAGTTGTTGTGATCTCATTTTTTCTTAAAATAAGAAAAAAATATTATTTGTCTAATGCTGAAGAAGATTCAAAAAGTCTTTCTTTCTTGTTACAAGAATAAATAGCAGGTTTTTTAGCAAATATATCTGGACAAGAAATGGCTAGATTTTATTTCCTAAAATAAGAAATTCTTTCTCAAGAAAATTTTGCTTGACAAGACATTTTTACTTTTTAGGGAAAAAATAAGAATTTATTTCTTAAAATAAGAATTTTTTTGCTTGCTTAGAATCCACTTTTTGCAGTGTAGTGGCAACTTGATACAGTTGATTCATGTGTTGGCATGAGGAAACATTGATGTAGAGAAGCATCATCTCCTTTGTGAATGAACCAGACTGAAGGAGTTGGAGAAAAGCCAATGCTTTATGACAATGTTATGATTACAAAGAGAAAATCTGTAATGTTTGTTGTACAGGAGTGTTTTGCAAATAAATAACACGCCAAAAAACCCAGATGCATTAGTTTATTTGACCATTAAACTATTAATTACCTTCTGCATCTTGGAGATAGTCCCTCCAGAAAGTATGGACCACCTCCTCAGCAGCTTTCTTGTTGCTCCATCCACCTGGTCAGTGTTTGGTTCATAGCAGAACGGGGGTCGATTGGTGTCTGGATGTGGCAGTATTTGGTCCAGAACCCCAAGAGTTTTTAGTCCTTCACTGAATCTGTACAAACGTGGAATTTTGTCCAACCCATACTTGTACACTTTAAATTGTCCCCTAGTTTTAGACAAACAAAATACATTTAGTGAAGCTAGTCTTACAGCTTGTTAGATCAGTCTCAAAGGGAGTAATAATCATTTTAAATGGACCCTGTGGATGACCTGAAACGTGACAATGTACCAGTAGAGCCCTGTCTCTTATGGACCCCATAGGCCTCAGACATCCTGCAATGTGGTATAGCAAAGGTGTATTTGATTTCTCAGGGTCCTCAACAGCTACTAATAAGTTCTTGTGATGCTAGGTATCTGAAAATGCAACTATTAGTAAGTTATTAGTAAAAACCCAGACACTAGTGGTCTGTACGCTACAGAATGTCTAGAGGTTCCGTAATAGTTCATGGCAGTGCAGGTTTTATTCCACACATTGTTCTGGACAGATTCTCTGAGGACCAATCAGGAGCTATTGGCTGCACCTGTGACGTTCTCCTTCAGCTGACTCCAATCAGTAGCTCAGAGTCTGTATAAGAGGTGGGGGAGGCGTATCTCTTGCTCAGTTGAATGTGTGCTATTAGAGGGTCAACACTAGGGCTGGGCATCGTTTGGATTTTGGATTTCTGATTCTCAAATATGATTCCTGTTCTAAATGATTCTGATTCTTTGAGTTGTGCAGATAAACAGGACACAGATTTCACAGGAGAATTTTTCAATTTGAAAAAGTCTTTACACAGATCCCCAACTGTAACTGTAAAAGTGAAACTTGCTGAAATAAAACTATAAACAAGTTGGCATCAGTCTAAAAACAAATAGCTACAGCCCAGGTAGATGTGAAACTAAGTAGCTACTTATTTTGCTGTTTAGAATGAACTCAGACAATTAAAAATGCTTTTTTTTCTGGTAACAAATGACTCCCCGGAAGCGTCACCGTCCTTATTCTGGGAAACCGGCAAGGCTGTCAACAGAGGAAAGATTATATCATACTCAAACTTATATCAATTTATATATCAAACTTACGGAAGAATACGCAGCTAACCCGTCTGAACTTTTATGAAAAAACTCCAAAATACAAAACTAAATCTGGACATTTTACCTAAAAAAAAATTTCATTTTGCAACAATTACAATCCAAAAACTTTGACTACAATAATAAATCAGGCAAATACTTAACAAATCAGCTTAAACACAGTGAATACAATTCCTTTACAGCAGCAATTTCTGATAATTCAGGTCAAACTTTAAACTCACCTCATGATTATTATCAAAACCTATACTCATCTAACTTAAACCCTGACCCTGAAGATATGAAAACCTTCCTCATTAACTTAAACCTACCACATCTCACCATAGAGCAGAAAACCACCTTAGACTCACCATTAACCTTACAAGAACTACAAAATGCTTTGGATAGCATGTCAACAGGCAAAGCACCAGGTCCAGATGGGTTCCCTGCTGAATTCCTAAAACATTTCTGGTCAATGCTGGCTCAGCTCTTTTTCAGAGTAGTAACAGAGATTAAAAATAAAGGTTATGTAGGAGGTCACATGAATACAGCAAACATTAAATTACTACTTAAACCAGACAAAAACCCCATTTTACCCTGAAGCTATCGTCCCATCTCACTTATTAACACAGACATTAAAATAATTTCCGAAGCACTCACTTCCAGGTTAGAGAAAGTGGTACAGTCAATTATAAATGGACACTCCACAGACAATGTTAGAAGACTGTTTAATTTGATCAACATGGCACAGAACTCTGAGGATGCCTATGGTATTCTCAACCCGGGCGCTAGTCCTGCTATGGGCCACATTAAAACGTAGTTGGGGCTCAGGGTCAGGATAAGAAGTCAGTAACGTTGGCAGGCATGGGTAGCCTCAATCTCCCAATAGGTATCCATCAAAGTGGCCTGTAATTAAAGGATATACAGAACTTCAGTTAAACTGGAGACCAAGAACAGTGGTGTATACATATTTTTATTTTTTTTTTTTCTTTACCACTTGCAAATCTGTGGCTCAGGCTACACTCTGACAAGTCATGGGAGTCGTGCACAGAGCCTGGCCACTTTACTTCCACAATGGTGATGAGGTAGGAGGCTCATGGGTTGCAATGAAGTAGAAATACATTTCCATGTAAATGAGTATGATCGTTGTTCTACCTGGCTGTAAAATGATTTCCTATTCACATAGTCCGCCTCATTTTCTGATGGAGCAATTTGGAATTTGTGTTCCATCCACACAGCCCAAAACATGTGGGATCCCTGCCAAATTAGAGCTGATTAAACTACTCACCCACCTGTTATCATCATTTAAATAATACAGTATACTATTTGTACTCACCAGCAATCCTGTAGCATTCACCCTTTGTATTACCCACAGGCTTGTATCCTGGGAACTTCACAAACAAAGGAAGTAGGCATTTCAGTGTTTCTGATGAACCTGCATACCGCTGCTTTTCCAAGTGCTCAGCATCCCCAATATTATAAAGGAACCTGTCGTTAGCAAAAAAAACAAAGCAGCACACAAGATTTGTGGATTTGAGCGCACGTCTGTGGTGTGTAACGTTCCTAATCTGTGATCTCATAAGATCAAGAAATATTAAAGCCGCTAGCGGCATCATAGGGTCTGAAGGAGTGGCCGGGGTTGGTAACCCATGTGTATCAAATATGAGACTATTTGAACTTTGTATATGAGAGTTATAGCGGTTTTCTATTATGATGTGTGCCATCTGAGAACGCAAAGTATGATGGGTAATTTTGACATTGAGCCCAGGTTTGGGATAGACAGTCAACATGTTTATCAATTATAAGGCTGTTTGAACTTTGCAGTTGAGTTATAGCAAAACGCCATTAACCCAAGATGGGCGACTTCCTGTTTGTTATGGGCGGGGTCATAATGTAACTTTCTGCTCATCTTGGGGGTAAAAATACATGTAAATTTGATGCAAATCCATTAAAAATCTTTTATTTTGCTTTTATTTGTTTTAGATATGTTGATTGGCTGTTGCAATTTACAGTGCAGAGATGTGGGTCATATGGAAGTTCACCTCAATATGTGCAGATGTGCCCAATGTCTACCTACCTCTACTGAACCTATCCTAGTCACTCCTTCTCCTTCACAACCTGCTTCAACAGCTGCACCAGTTCCCACTCTTTCACCTAAAGTACAGTCTAAAATGGTCAAATATCCTCACTGTAGCCTCTTATTATTCTGAATAAATGTCCCTACACATAACCAAAAGAAACACACAACACCATCACCTTCAGGAGGAACCTGGTAGACTACGCTCCTCATCATCAATGGTGACCTGGTGGAGAAAGTATGGTCCTTCAGGTTCCTGGGTGTTCACATCCAGGAGGAGCTCTCCTGGGCCACCATCAGACCATCCTCTCTGACCCCTCCCACCCATCCACTCTGAAGGAGATACGGATCAATCAAAGCTCCACCTCCAGAATGACAAACAGTTTGTATCCCTGGGCCATGAGATCCATGAACAAAAAATAACCTTTTTCCTCCCATGACTCAAACTACATGTGCAATAATCTACATCAAAGTGTAATACACTGAGTTATATTTATTTATCTAATAACTGGTCACTTTATATTTTTATATTGTGTGTATGGTAATGTATAAAGTTTGCTGAGTAGTTTTATTACTATTATATATTTATAAGTCTTTCCTTTTCCAGTATTTTATTTGTGTTTTATGTCATTATTGGAGACCACCTTAATATTGTATATATGTACAATGACAAAAGCTTCTATTCTTTTTTTTCTTTTTTTTTTTTTTTAAATGTCTTTATTTAATTTAATTTCAATTCAACTTTATAAAAAGCCAAGAAAATATAACATTAGGAAAAAACAGCAATTCCACATAAACAAGCATCAGCTACAGTGGAGAAAAAACTGTTTTAGAATAGCTTTTATTTTATTTTTTTATCTTACCAGGAATTTAAAACTTAAGGTTAGCCGCAGGTGCAGGAAAGTTGATGGTCTGTAGATGTTGCAGGAGGTGAAGGTGGCCGAGTTATTGTACAACAGGATTTATTTTTAGGTTAATAAATTGTGAGATTTTGATTTTATTTGTCATTAATCATTAATGGCCTCTGTAAAAAAAAAAAAAAAAAAATTTAATATGTTTTAAAGCTGTAGGGAACTACTGCAAAAGAGTCAAAGAGCCACATGAGGCCCCAGAGCCACATGTTGCAGACCCCTGGTTTAGTTAAATGACGTGTGAAAGTCAAAGTGAGTCAGGTCACACAGAGAGGAGAGGGTGAACAATTAACCACCTGCACCTGTGCTGCCTTCACTCAACCTGGGATTTTCTGCCTCCTGCTAATGGTTGAATATATTCTACTGTAAAGAGGAGACTTTGATAAAGAAGTGTTTTAGATCAAACTAATTCATCTCTTTCTGATCAATCTAAGCACTCTTCTAACCTGGATATCAGGGATCATATGTTAGGATTTCCTATAGAGACTCTATTTTCCCACATTCTCCTGGGGAAAGTGAATGCACCTCATAATGAAATACAGAGCAGCTGATGGAGAAGCTGTGAGATGTTACAGAAGCTGAGCTAACATGCTAATTGTTACAGGCACGGCCTGTCACTTTAAGAGAGGTGTTGCATTGTGGGAGGTGAAGGCTTGACCGGGTTGTTTACGTGTGGGAAATGTAGTGTTTTGTCTGGTCAGTCCGGGAGTGGATGTTCACAGGTGCGCTCTCTGTAAGTTTTTGGATGCAGCGTGTTTATTACCTAAGATAAGAGAGGATTAAAACACATCATACCCTCAGATACCTGCCTGCTTCTTCCTCCCTGCACTCACCCGGTATGCAGAGTCGGCATTACGGACCGCTGTTGTTACCGGTAATAACGAGCCACGGCTGGGGTAAAACTCAGTGAAATACCAGACCTCCTTACCACGGTTCGGAGATAACCTGGCGAAGGTAACACTGGGGGCTCGTCCGGGATCCTATTCTGCAATTTCCGGAGGTTTTGATGGCGGAAAAGTAAGAAGAAAAGGAATACTGTGAGGTACATGTGGAAAATGGCGACACGAAGAAAAGTCACCACTGGAAATAGCTCACGTGTTGAAAGACAGCACTCAAACGTAAGCAGCAACCCGTTCGTGTTGGATGTTATTGAGAATGCTTCCATTGTGAGAGACTTAAGAAAAGAGAGAGACTTTTGTGGATGTAGCAGCAACCCCTTGGTGGCTAACACGGAGCTAACGTTAGCTGCAGGTGAGCCTGTAGGCCTCACTACAACAGCGCCACACGAGGAGGCATGGCAGCTTACCCCCCCACCTTCAACGCACACCAATCCCTTCCTTACACCGATGGAAAAGAAAAGGACATTGTGTGGTGAGTCAATGGCCTATCTGCCACCCTCACATGGTAATGATGAATGTGTAGTCTGCACTCCAGTTAAAATGGCACCATGGAAGATGGAAGAAAACATTGATAACCCATCTGCTTCCATCACTAATGAACAATTAATGGAAAAATTCACTCGAATGGGTTGTGATTGTTTCATAAGCAGTCCTGTCATCCCCACTAAAGCCAGATTCCCACAAAAAGTTCCACAATCTATTCACTATGCCTCCCAGCTTGTCCAGAATAGTCCTGAGGTGCACACACAGGGTCAGCATCATTACTCATCGTGCAGTGCAGGACATGAGATGTATGAGGATGGATTAAGAGGTGTGAGACGAGCTGGCTGCCCACCGCACTGCTGTTCACCACGCATTATGTTTAATGACTATATGGACACTAGTGATGAAGAACAATATGGACAAAAAGAAAGAATCCCCACGTTGCAGCCGGGACATTTTGACGGGACTGGTCCTTGGAAGGACTTCCTGTATCAGTTTGAAAGCTGTGCAAAAGCCAATCGCTGGACTGAAAAGACAAAAGCTGTTCAGTTGAAGTTCAGTCTGAGGGGTGCAGCTGGGGCCATCGTCCACAAAAATCCGAAATCTGACCGCTGGAGCTACCTGCGCATGGTGGAGGAGATTGAAGCTGCCTACGGTCCGCGTTCCGAGCATGCTGCAGCCATCGGCATTGAGCTGAGACAACGAGTCAGGAGACCAGGTGAAGCCTTGCACACCCTCAGAGATGACATTTATGAAAAGGTCTCCATTGTGTATGCTAACCGCACAGAGTTGGAGCAAGACTGTATATGCGTGGAGGTCTTCACCAACGCCTTGGCCGACGCCGAGGTGGTTCAAAAGTTGCTAGAGGAGCGCCCCTACACCCTAGCTAAAGCCTATGAAATTGCACACCGCTACGAGACCACCAGGAGGGCTGCTAGGGCAGTCACACAGCTCATGCGGCCAGGTGGGCGTGGTTTTGCAGCACAGGCAACCAGAACTGCTACAGTACGCGAAGCTGCTAACATTCCAGTGTTTGAGCAAGTACCAGGGGCCACCAGATTCAATAAGCAGCAACGACCTTACCAAAACAAGTTTAAAAAGACAAACTTTAATGAAGTCATCTGTCACAACTGCTCCGGTGTAGGACATTTAAAGCGAAACTGCCCCTCCCCTTATCGATCCACAAGGAGCCCTGGGAATGCCACTTTCACTTCCACCCCCGACCCAAGCACAGTAGTTATCTGTACTAAGAGCCCAGTAGATGAGATGTGTGTACAAATAATGATTCATGGACTAGAAATCTGTGCTCTGCTCGACTCTGGTGCACGGAGGAATGTCCTACCTTTGCATCATTTCAACTCCCTCCCTACTCAGTTCAGACCACCAGTGCAGCCATCTGTTGCACAGATTCTGCAAGGCATTGGCCCTGAAGGCTTAGTTGTTTTGGGTGAAGTAATTTTACCAGTGCACATTGGAAACAGCATCACCCAAGTTAACTTCATCATGGCGGACACCACCCAAAGCACCGAGGTCATCCTGGGACATCCATTCCTGCTGCAGGCGCAGGCCCGTTTGGACTATGGGCGTAAAGAAATAACTCTTTTTGGTGAAAAGGTGCCTGATTTTTATTCTAGCCAACCTTCTGAGACACATCTCGTTCGTGTGGCACGCACCACAGTGTTAGAGGCGGGTTGTGAGTACGTGGTGCCCGGCATTTCTCGTCTCCGCAGCGCTGCGGGTGGACCTCTGATGCTCAGCCCCGTAAAAGGTTTTATTGAAAGGCACCAGGTTCTTGTGGCTCGAGCAGTATTACAAGCCCGGCAGGCGGCCAGCATCCCCATCAGAGTGTTTAATCCTGGCGCCATACCCGTCACCTTAAAGAGAGGAGCTGTGGCTGGGGTTCTTCAGCAAGCACAGGTGCTGGCAGAGGCGGAGCCGCAGTCATCAAAGACCCCAGGTGCGCATGAATTCACTCATACCCATTCCACCAATGTACCAAATCACTTGCAGGTGCTGTATGCAGAAAGCTGTGCTGGTCTGTCGGGGGATGCCTCCCGTAGCCTGGCTCACCTTTTGTGTTCCTACAGTGATGTCTTTTCTGCGGGTCCCACAGATCTTGGCCGCACTAACATCGTGCAGCATGACATTATCACCATCCCAGGGCCGCCAGTAAAGCAGGCACCACGCAGGATGAATAGGGAGAAGCAGGTGGCAGCAGACCAGCAGGTGCAGCAAAGCCTGGATACCGGCGTGGCTCAACCAAGCAACAGCAGCTGGGCTGCCCCGATTGTCATGGTAAGAAAAAAAGACCAAAGCCCAAGACTGTGTGTTGATTACAGGCTTTTAAACGAACGCACTATTAAGGATGCTTATCCGCTTCCCCGCATTCAGGACACCCTCGACACACTTTCCACTGCCAAATATTTCAGCACCCTAGATTTGACATCCGGCTATTGGCAGGTGGAAATGACCCCCAGGGCCCGGAAAGCTGCAGCCTTTTGCACACGTAAAGGACTGTTCGAGTGGAACGTGATGCCCTTTGGACTGTGCAATGCACCAGCCACGTTCCAAAGGCTAATGGATCGTGTTTTAATGGGGCTGCAGTGGGAGACGTGTCTGGTGTATCTCGACGACATCATCATTCTGGGGCGGGACAGTGCACAGATGCTGGAGCGGCTGGAACAGGTGTTAATTCGACTGCGTTTAGCCAACCTCAAGCTGAAACCATCTAAGTGCTGTTTGTTTCGGGAGAAGGTGGCCTACCTGGGGCACATCGTGTCCGCTGGGGGCATTGCTACTGACCCCCAAAAGATTCAACAAGTGGAGGAGTGGCCTGCACCACAAAATGTTTCGGAAGTGCGACAGTTTGTTGGTTTGGCTTCATATTACCGCCGTTTTGTTGAAAACTTTGCAACCATAGCCCGACCCCTCCACGAGTTGACCCAAAAATATGCACGGTTCCATTGGACCCCTGAGTGTCAGGAGGCGTTCGACAGACTAAAAAAAATGCTAACTTCGGCTCCAGTCCTAGGCTATCCCCTCGACGATGGCGACTTCTTTCTCGACACAGATGCTAGTGACTGGGGAATCGGAGCAGTCCTCTCCCAGGTGCAAGGAGAAGAGGAGAGAGTTCTAGCCTATGGGAGCCGGAGGTTGTCCGCTACCGAACAAAATTATTGCACAACAAGACGTGAGCTCCTTGCAGTGGTTGAGTTCACAACACACTTCAGACAATATCTACTTGGTAGGCCTTTCACTGTTCGAACCGACCACAGCAGCCTCCGCTGGTTGACCAGACTAAGGGAGCCTGAGGGTCAGCTGGCTCGCTGGCTTGAGAAGCTTGCAGAGTATGATTTCCAGGTCATCCATCGGCCAGGGAAAAACCACCAGAATGCTGATGCTCTCTCTAGGAGACCCTGCCGCGCCTCATGTCCATGCACGGTCCCAGAACCTGACTTTAGAAACATTCAACATAAGGGGGTGCAGTGCGACCTGGGTGACGTAGTGCTCCAGACTCTAACATGTACAGGGCATCCTCCAGTGGGGGTAGTTGAGCCGGAGCTCTGTGTAGGGGAGAAGAGGACCTCAGTGGCGGAGTTTCCCATAGTGGGGGTAGAGGGCTTCGATCTCGACACCTGCACTGCTGTCTTAGCTGATCATCCCATCATCCGCCTGGTGAGTGAGTCTTCTAGTAATAACTTGTTTCACGGCTGGACCCAAGAACAACTCAAAACTGCACAAATGACTGATCCAGATATAGCACCAATAAGGGTGTGGAAGGAGGAAGGCTGTAATCGTCCACCCTGGGCTGACATCGCAGCTCACAGCCCCGCCACCAAAGCCTACTGGGCGCAGTGGAAAAGACTGTGCCTAAGAGATGGTATTTTGCTGAGAAAATTCTACTGCAGTGAGTTGAAGGTGTTCTACCCTCAAATTCTGCTGCCCCGCACTTTCCGCAACTCGGTGATGGAGCAGCTGCATGAAGGCGCAGTAGGTGGACACTTCGGTGCAGAAAAGACACTAGCACGCCTTAAAACCCGGTACCATTGGTACAACATGAGGGATGATGTCACATTGTGGTGCCGCACTTGTGTTAGCTGTGCAGCTAAAGCTCGCCCCAGAAAAACCCCTCGCGCTGCCATGGGCACCGTTCAGGTCGGCGCCCCCATGGAACGAATTGCAGTTGATCTGATGGGACCTTTAAATGAGACTGAAAGGCACAATCGTTTCATACTGGTGGTCCAAGACTACTTCAGTAAGTGGGTAGAGGCTTACCCAGTTCCCAACGAGCTAGCAACCACGGTGGCAGAAAAGATTGTTTCGGAGTGGGTGTGCAGGTATGGTGCACCTCGGGCTTTGCATAGCGACCAGGGCTCCAACTTTGAGTCGGCTGTCTTCAGGGGGATGTGTGAACTCCTGGGAATTGAAAAAACACGTACCACGCCCTTTCATCCACAATCGGATGGACAAGTTGAGCGCTTCAATGCCACTCTACAAAAAGCTCTGGCCACGATGTCCGAGCGGTGCCACTGGGACTGGGATTTGATGATCCCTTACTCACTCATGGCCTATCGTGCAACCAAACACAGCTCCACTGGCTTGACCCCAAATATGATGCTCTTTGGGCGAGAAATCACAGAGCCTGTTGACCTGGTCGTGGGTCTTCCTCCTGGTGAAAATGACATCAACACCATCCCTGAATATGTCATGCAGCTCAGACAGCAGCTGGAGCTCGCCCATCAGCTGGCACGGGAAGCCCTGGGAAAATCCTCTGAGCGTGCCAAGAAACAGTACGACAAAAACATCTGTCAAGTCCAATATCAAATAGGTGCTGCGGTGTGGCACTTAATCAAAGGCACCAAACGAGTAAAGAATAAAGTGCGGAAGTTCCTGCCAGCCTACGAAGGCCCCTACTTCATTGTGGGTGTATTAGACGACTTAATCTATCGCATCCAGAAGAGCCCAAGGTCCAAGATCAAAGTTGTTCACCATGACAAATTAAAGCCTTTTCACTCCAGAACTCCGTTGGACAACAGCTGGGTCTTTCACAACACTGATGTACCGGTACCATTGGAGGTGCTGACTCCTTCAACAGATAACGAGTCTGAGGACATTGGACCACTGAACCTCTGGGATACGTCTGCAGAAGAAGAGGAACTAGTGGTGGAGACCCCCAGAGACGCCAGCTCACCTGGTGGCGTCCTGCTTTTTGACCGCTCTGCTCAGCCTCAGCTAGATGAGGAAGTCAATCAAGATTTAACCCCGGAACCACACGGTTGTTCTCCTCCAAACTCTTCATATGCTCCAAGACCTCGTAGGGAGCGAAGACCGCCAAACTGGTTTGGTGATTGGGCGGTTGATTGATTAAAAAAAAAAAAAAAAAAAATATATAAAAAAAAAAAAAAAAAAGTTTTATAATACTTTGTTATGTTCTCAAAAGTATGGTTGGTATTTTGTAAAAGTTGTCTTGCTTTATGCGAAGGTTTAATATAATGTTTACATACAAATGTGATATAGCTCTATTTTTGGGGCTATGGTTATAACTGTAATGTTGAGTTTTTTTTTTGGTTTATGGATGCTGGTTATTATGTTGATGTCTGACTATGGGGTAAGGTTTAACTCACAGATTTCGTAAGGAGACAGACAATTTTCCATAATGCACCCTCTGTCAGGTATAGTATCTTTTGCCATAATGTCTTCTTTGCTAACTGTGTATCTGTTGTGCAATAGACATTTTTGTTACACTGTGATAAGAGTGAGAAATGTGCATTGGTTTTTGTTTTATTTAATGTGTTAGAGTAGGAACCAGGTTTGCAGTGTAAACAAAGGGGTTGTTCTGAATGTCCTGTTGTGACTATGATGCTGGAGTGATGTTAAAGGTTTAATCATCATCCAGAGTGGGGGTAGTGTTACAGGCACGGCCTGTCACTTTAAGAGAGGTGTTGCATTGTGGGAGGTGAAGGCTTGACCGGGTTGTTTACGTGTGGGAAATGTAGTGTTTTGTCTGGTCAGTCCGGGAGTGGATGTTCACAGGTGCGCTCTCTGTAAGTTTTTGGATGCAGCGTGTTTATTACCTAAGATAAGAGAGGATTAAAACACATCATACCCTCAGATACCTGCCTGCTTCTTCCTCCCTGCACTCACCCGGTATGCAGAGTCGGCATTATGGACCGCTGTTGTTACCGGTAATAACGAGCCACGGCTGGGGTAAAACTCAGTGAAATACCAGACCTCCTTACCACGGTTCGGAGATAACCTGGCGAAGGTAACATAATGAACCCTTGTTCACTCCTTTAATATTGTAGTTACTGGTATTCTCATTGTATTATTATTATGTAATTTCCCTTCAGGGATCAATATCATGATTATTTTATGCTTTTATCTTAGTATTGCTGTTATTATTATTATTATTATTATTATTATTATTATTAATCCTATATTAGTGAAGAATGACACATACCACTGCGTCTGTTTGAATCTGCAAGAAACGATGTGACAAGTAATTGTTGCCAGATTGGGCTGTTTTTCTGTCAATACATTTGAGGGTTTTTAAACAGAATATATATCTGGCAACACTGCTGGTTGTGCTAATCCTACATTTCCCATGAACACTATGTTGTGACATGTCATGCAACAGTTGGCTTTATTTAAAGTACTGTGACATTTGGCAAAAGGAGAATTAAAAGACAAGCAATTCTGCATTGCATATAATATCAAATAAAAAACTCTACCACCACCTCCTGGCTCTTTATAGATACTGCACTTACAAGATTTTTAACTGATAATATGAACTGCTTTGCTAAAATTATTGATTCTTAAACTATAATTGCTTCACATACTAAAAGACTTGCTAAACGCTGACCCAGCATTTGATTCTAAGCTCATTTATAACAATATGTCCCACTTGTCATTACAAGGTCATTTATTAACAGCAACAAGCAGGAACTCCTTTAAAGGAAACAGAAACCACCTAGTCATATCCTGAACACATGAATGACAAATGCAATAATGACAAGAGAAAACACAAGTGTGGAAAAGCCAAAGCACAGAATAATATATATATATATAAACGTTTTTTTAATTTTATACATAAAGGGATGCATCGAATATTAATACAAAAAGATGGAAAAATGGATAACTCTGAAATACAACTGACAGTGATTAAAGGTCCACTCTACACAGAAAAATGCATGAAAAAAATATTTGGAGCAAAGTATTATGTATGTATGTATGTACAGTATGTATGTTTGGTGGAGGCTCATTTTGAAGAGAGAAGTTTGTCTTCAGGGCAGTGGAGGTTCTTTTACTATCTGTGTAAAAACAGGCAGATATTAGTCAGCTTGTATCAAATCCATTTCAACACTACTGTCAGTCAAAGTGCACTGCTAAACCCTCCTTACTTTTTGTGTTTTTTTACATTTCTTCTTCTTTCTGGTGGTTGGTTTGGCATCCACAGCTTCACTGTCCTGTTGTGTTTGGCACAAAAAAGTGAATTGTCCACTGACAATCCTCACTCTGGTATGTCAGGAATGTCAGAACGTTACAGGTGCACTGATGTTGTGAGACAAGTCCTTGTACCTTTTGTTGTTTTGAGAATGACTGGCACAGACTAACTCCACAAGCTGAGTCTCCTTCCTGGTTTTGTCCTGAAATAATGTTAAAAATTGAACTTTAATAACTTTTTCAAAGGGCTTTGTTTTTCTGTATTATAGCATGTTTCTTCAGTTAAATGATTGTCTTTAAGTTCCTATCATTTTTTCATTAATACTAGTATATGTATCATTCAGCGATTCATTGTTTTAGAATGTATAGCATGTCATTTCTATACTGACTTATAATGATATAATAATTTTTACAAACAATATATACATTTTAAATATAATCAAATCAAGTATAATATACATGCACACCCACATATATATGATTTTAATAATATGTCATTAAATATGTACTATGCATGTTATATTTATATATTTACAATTGAATAATGAATTTATATTATATTAACAATGTAATTATATTTAATACTTTAAAAACGTTCTGAAGTACAATTAGCAACGTATTAAATTAGTCAAAAATATATCAATTACATTTAATAATATGGAATTATTTTTAGTATCATTACTATCATATTAAGTTATAATGATCATATATAATTTCAGAAATTATTTCCATTATTTATTATTTCGGATTATTCAAATAATTTCCTTCTGGGATTAATATTTCTAATTCTGAAATGTAATGTTTTTATATTTAGGATTAGTGCTGTAAATAATCAAGCATGGGTTCCCAAAAAGTTTTCTTTTAATTTATCACTTTTGGCATTAGTGAAAATAGTATTTATTACTATGATTATTATTACTATAGTTGCCAATATTCAATATTGAGCTATTTTGTTATGGATGTTAAAGGGCCCCTCACACTGGTTCTACACATTTTCTCTAAGTTGAATAAAATTACAAGTCTTTATGCTTTCAAATTGAAGTAAACCACACAGACACAAAACAAACAATATTGACTAAACAATGAAGGTGCACCTGAATGTAATACAGTACCTTGTGAAAGTATTCGGCCCCCTTGAACTTTTCGACCTTTTGCCACATTTCAGGCTTCAAACAAAGATATAAAACTGTAATTTTTTGTGAAGAATCAACAAGTGGGACACAATCATGAAGTGAAACTAAATTTATTGGATATTTCAAACATTTTTAACAAATTAAACAACTGAAAAATTGGGCGTGCAAAATTATTCAGCCCCCTTAAGTTAATACTTTGTAGCCCCACCTTTTGCTGTGATAACTGCTGTAAGTTGCTTGGGGTTTGTCGCTATCAGTTTTGCACATTGAGAGACTGGAATATTTGCCCATTCCTTCTTGCAAAACAGCTGGAGCTCAATGACGTTGGATGGACAGCGTTTGTGAACAGCAGTTTTCAGTTGTTTCCACAGATTCTCCATTGGATTCAGGTCTGGACTTTGACTTGGCCATTCTAACACCTGGGTATGTTTATTTGTGAACCACTCCATTGTAGATTTTGCTTTATGTTTTGGATCATTGTCTTGTTGGAAGACAAATCTCCGTCCCGGTCTCAGGTCTTTTGCAGACTCCATCAGGTTTTCTTCCAGAATGGTCCTGTATTTGGCTCCATCCATCTTCCCATCAATTTTAACCATCTTCCCTGTCCCTGCTGAAGAAAAGCAGGCCCAAACCATGATGCTGCCACCACCATGTTTGACAGTGGGGATGGTGTGTTCAGGGTGATGAGCTGTGTTGTGTTTACGCCAAACATAACGTTTTGCATTGTTGCCAAAAAGTTCGATTTTTGGTTTCGTCCGACCAGAGCACCTTCTTCCACATGTTTGGTGTGTCTCCCAGGTGGCTTGTGGCAAACTTTAAACGACACTTTTTATGGATATCTTTAAGAAATGGCTTTCTTCTTGCCACTCTTCCATAAAGGCCAGAGTTGTGTAGTATACGACTGATTGTTGTCCTGTGGACAGAGTCTCCCACCTCAGCTGTACATTTCTGCAGTTCATCCAGAGTGATCATGGGCCTCTTGGCAGCATCTCTGATCAGTTTTCTCCTTGTATGAGCTGAAAGTTTAGAGGGACGGCTGGGTCTTTGTAGATTTGCAGTGGTCTGATACTCCTTCCATTTCAATATTATTGCTTGCACAGTGCTCCTTGGGATGTTTAAAGCTTGGGAAATCTTTTTGTATCCAAATCCAGCTTTAAACTTCTCCACAACAGTATCTCGGACCTGCCTGGTGTGTTCCTTGGTCTTCATGATGCTCTCTGCACTTTAAACTGACCTCTGAGACTATCACAGAGCAGGTGCATTTATACGGAGACTTGATTACACACAGGTGGATTCTATTTATCATCATTAGTCATTTAGGTCAACATTGGATCATTCAGAGATCCTCACTAAACTTTTGGAGAGAGTTTGCTGCACTGAAAGTAAAGGGGCTAAATAATTTTGCACGCCCAAGTTTCGATTTTTTATTTGTTAAAAATGTTTGAAATATCCAATAAATTTCATTTCACTTCATGATTGTGTCCCACTTGTTGTTGATTCTTCACAGAAAATTACAGTTTTATATCTTTATGTTTGAATGCTAAAATGTGGCAAAAGGTCAAAGTTCAAGGAGGCCGAATGCTTTCGCAAGGCACTGTATGTAGCGTGTTCATTTAAAAGGAATGAACTGGTTCTGTGGGTGGTCTATTTAAATGGATGCAGTCGTCATGAACCAAGGCCACTTGGCTTAGGATGGAGTGGACGGTCGAGTCGTCTGATAAATGAAAATATCAATGAATCTTCAAATAATGAGCAACTTATTGCAAAGATAAATCAGCACATGCATTACATTAATTATATAAACAACATTTTTTAATCACTAGCACACAAATGAGATGTGCTGAAAAGAAACGGGCTATTGTAACATACATTTTCCATGATAGTAAGGCTGGGCAGGAGATATACCTTGATAAATCAATATGGGACAGTGATATGGAGGTCATCGGAAGGTTTCAACTAGTTTTAAGATTTTGGATCTGGGAATATTAAATATTTTGAACTTTAAAAATAAACATGATAAATTATAAAATACTGAGGATTATGATGTTGGCCTGTAAAAAGGAACCAGGAGATGGCGCTGTGATCTGGTGATCTGCTTTAAATGTTCAAAGTTTAATGTAAAAGCCTTCTGCAAGAGATAAAATGTGAACCAATGAACTTACCTTCTTTGCTTTAGGAGACAGCTGGAAGTCCGCCAGGCAAGATAGATGAGAGGGAGACACTTTCTCTATGGCACTTAGGGCTGTGCCCCTGAACCAGATGGGGTTCAGTGGAAGGAAGCTCTCCTTCTCCTGTAAAACACAAAGCAGACACTATTACTTACAGTTTGTCCTGTCAAAAACCATCCAACAGCATCTTAATGGAACATTTGAAGAATCACAAACCTGCTGATGAGCCATCCTGCATTTGGGAGAACTTCTGGACTTTGGAGATTCTCCAGGAGGGCTCGTCTGCAATGATGAAAAGCATCACATTGAATTAAAACAACACGTAAACTGTCACTAGTCCTAAAGTGATCATTGTATGATGCCACATTTTACCTTGCCACCCAGACCGATGGTCCGCCACTGATGGGTATCAGGGCTGCGTGGAGCTGGGGAGCTCTCCCTCACAACCAGTTTAGGAGTGACTTTCCTAATTGGAGGTGATGTCTTGGGAGAGACCCAGGGTGTAGGAGGTGGTGTCTCCAGATGTTGGCTGGCAGCGGACCAGAACAACTGGACAAGGATGTGCATCCCCTTATCATCACTCAGATGGACCTGCAAAAATAAGACATTAAAAGAGAAAATATTTTATTATCAATGTGTCAATGAGCATCTGGTGTTGACTCATTTAAAGTTAACAACTTTGTTTTTCTTAGATATTGTACTCACACTATCCTTGCTCCACAGCGCCAAGTTGCTTAGAGGGAAGTGCTCTGTAGCGCTGAAGTACGGAACACCTTGAAAAACAAAATAAAACATCATCATGGTACCAATATATTCATTTAGACTTATGAATTGTTATAATGCAGTTCATATATTTTTTCTTTTGATTTCTTAATGAATGGATGTAGATAATATTTTTCTCTTACCCAAACGAGCAGCCACACGGCGGTACTCTTGCCGAAGCAGGTTCTGGTGTTGGGAGTCAACAGCCAGGCGCGGAGGGAAGTCGACGACAAAAACCTGCACAAAATAAAATGTGATAAAATTAGAATTACGCTATCATACAAAATCACACACATGTTCACTAAGTCAAAAGCTACAAGATATGAACGAAAAGCTCACTTTAGACTTTGACCAGCCGTTGCTGCAAGTGGTGAGGAGGTTTTTAAAGTCCCCACCAGCCACGTCAACAGTGGTGCTGGTCAGCTTGTTGCCTGGGGCCATGACGCAGATTGTGTGAGGTGCGCGAGGAACTGTGGTGTGCAGAACCTCGGTGCGGATCTCTGAAGCAGAAGCCCCGCATGCCGACAGGAAACCAAAGCTCAGCTGAGACTCTGTCATCCAGACGTAGCCATCTACAATAGCGCGTAGATGGGAGTTCCCGACAATCAGAACAGTCTGCAAAACAAATACCACAGCTTTAGCATTAAAATCACAAATAAATTACAATATAAAGTACTTCTTTGACAAAGTGAGAGATTCAATAATAGTAATACCTTTGTTATGGCCATTTTTATATTCATCATCATATCGTCAAATGTATGTTCATGTGTACAATTTGTCATGTTTTAATACATGATGACTCCATTACTCTTTACACTTTTGGACAGAATCATGTTAGATTAAACAGTACAGATCGTATTGTACTCAGTGCAACACAGTCTCTGCTGAGCCAAAACTCAAACTCACATGCAGATATACACGAACGCACACACTATCAAGGACAGATAAGAGTGGCGCCCAATCTTCCTCCGTCTTCATCATCCTCCAACATTTCCACTGTGGGAGCATCTGACTCCCTCCTTTTCTGTCTTTCAGGGTTGGGACCTTTTCTTATCTGTATAAAACCTTAAGCTGAAACTGTGAGACAGAGCGGCTCTGCCTTCGGACGTCCGGCCGGACGGTCACTAATTTTTGTTCCACTTTGTTCCATATTTGTACCTTTTTACTTAGTTTTAGAATAAACCTTTTTTATAAAATCATCATATGCTTTCGCGCTGGACCTC
>NW_021145076.1:878376-927790 GCF_900634775.1 Gouania willdenowi | reverse complement strand
TTAGAACCCTTCTTGTGCCTCGTGCTGGTGTCCATGGACCAGTCACATACTGACCAACTGTAAGAAAAATAAAAAAATGATTGTATTTCATATTTCTGACCACCATCTCTGTCGTTTAATTTAGAAAATTAAGGTTCGACATTTTCTGATATCAGCAAAAGCTAATGTTATCTCCCAAGAACAGCATGCTTTTATATCTGAAAAAAAATAGAATTTTGTTCATCTTACATTCATTTTTTAATCCCAGTTTGAAACCTAAATTAAGGAGTTTAGCCAACAAACAGTTTCCTGTTTTTATTTTTCTCTAGAGTAAAAATCTGAAATGTTAAGTTTTGTTAACAATCTTTAATATCACTGTTTAGTTTCATGTTAATGTTTTTATGTATTTACAATAAAGGTTTTATTTTAAACTTTAATGCTTATTTTGAGCTAAATAATTCAACTATTTTGTAAAGTCAAAATGTTTCTTTTCCCTCAATATTGTGAGTTCATCTTTTTATTCCTACTGTTGACTTTATGTGGAGAACGATTAAAAACTCAGACTTTCTCAAATTCAGCCAAACATTGCAGAGTTCTGTTCATCCTCTCAACCTCATCCATCTTATTTAAGTTGTAGTGAGTTGTATTTCACAGTTTCAGGGTGATCAATATGTTGTATTACTGCAATATGTTCAATCAAGACTTAGACTTTCTTTATTGTCATTCAAACTTAAACTTTACAGTACAGATAACAAAATGTGGTTGCATTGGCTCGTATTGCAGGATAAAAAACAGCAGCAACATAACAAATTTACATAACAACAAATGTTTGGTCGACTTGTTTTTCTAAAACAGAGGAAATAGGTTTATTTCTAAAAGTGCCAGTAGGCTAAATGATTAGATAAATCAAACAAGTGATAATTCTGAATAAGATGTTTTTTTATGTGCTAACAGATTATTGTTATTTTTTTCCATTATATATTATTCCTCAACAGGTCAAATTCAGTGAAAAATTCCCTTGTAGGGCTAAACTGTATATGACATTACATTATGATGTTTTTTAAGTGTGGAGGAGTAGGGGGTACATGGCTTTAGGTTCAAAGTCTGAAGGTGTTTTCAACTGTGAAAAGTTTGGAAACCATTGTCCTATGGAATATTTTGGATTTTCATGCCCAGGGTTGTGAGTTCGAGTCCCCGTGAGCAGATTTTCTGTGTTTATTTTTTGCTCAACAATTTTTTCATTTGAAAAAACCTTTACACAGGCCATTTTTATGAATTCACTTAGTTGATACAGTTTAAATTGGTTGTTGTAATGTAACTAGGGTATTCACTTACAAAGGTCCACAACTGTAACTGTAAAAGTGAAACTTACTGAAATAAAACTACAAACAAGTTGTCATCAGTCTGAAAAACAAAGAGTTACAGGTAGATGTGAAACTAAATAAAAAAAACTCAAACCCTGTAGCAGTCATGTGACAAATCAACCAACAATTCTTGTTGAGAAATATTATTATTATGGATCAAGTGGAAACAGAAATATAAAAAAAAAATAGTTATATTTTTAATTTGTTTATATGTAGGGAAGATTTTTATACATAAATGTAACTGAAGTCTAAAGCCACAAAAATGGCACCACTTACAAAGAAAATAGACTATATAAAGACCTCTTTACATGGAGTATAAGACAAAAGAACAATGGAAATGTAGCGCTCTTGCTCCCTCTAATTCTTTGAGCAAGGCTCTGGGACTCTTTAATAAATAGTATTGAATTTTTAATTAGCCTATCCCAACCGCAGATTTATTAAGATAAAATAGAAACAGGAAAAACACATGCCCATTAAATATTTCACCACATATAATAAATAGCAAAAGTAGGGATTAATAATGCTTTATATCAAACTTATTATTTTCTTTTTAAATTAACCAAACATAAAAAAAATCACTGTTTAGACAATCAAAGATTTAGGTAAGGTAAAAATGAAACAATCACAAAATGTGGGCCCACTGTAATAAAATAAAACAAAATAAACCCTGAAAAAGCCAGCATATAAAAATAAAACAAGTTCAGGCCTGTATTTCAGGGTGTTCTCCTTCCCTCACTTCCACACTGATGGAAAATGGCGGATCTCCGTGGTGCATTCAAGGTCCAAACTCTCCACGTGGTGTTAGCTCCTCCAACGGTGAAAATCCTCTCTCCGACAGCAGCAGTCCACTTCACACCACACCAGCCTAGTTTCTCCTCTCGTTTCCCGAGCAGGACAGGTGGATGGCTGATTGACGCCGTAGCACTGAATCACTCTGCTGGACAAGCTAAGCTAAATGCTAATAGGCTAATGTTCATCCGTCGGTCTGACGTACAACTCTCACACAGAGTCCGCTCAGTAGACTGTGTCGGGTTGACAATCTCACGTCCTCTTCTGTGTGGCTGGTCCTCTAAAACATGAACTCTGAACATGGACTTCCTTTTTTCTTTTCTCTCTCAACTTTATCTGCTCTGTCTCCTTTTCTTTCTCTTCTTTCTCCATTCCTCTTCTTCTCTCTACACCTTCCGTGGCTCTTCATTTCCTCCACAGCACCTCCTCTGGTCACTTTTGGTCACTACACATATACTCTTCAAACCAAAACAAAACATATCTTCACCTATACAATTGGTTTAGTTTACATACAAAAATAAACATTCCTTTTCAAGTAACAGAAAATACACCTGTTTTCAAATGTTCAGAGATTAATAAAACAAATAACCTCCTTAATCAGTGAACATCTTTCTAACATTTCTTAACACCCAAGCTTTTTTTTTACTGGGCTACAGAAACTTTGGACAGTTTAGAATCCTTAAATCTGTTAAAGTAAAAGTACCACAAGTATTAAAAAAACTGTGATAGCAAATAAAATGATCTTTAAACTTTTGTTCCTAATGTATGTAATTGTGATCCGTCTATGTACAACAATAATAATACCTAATGCATTAATCTGACAAACTATAGTTATTAATCATGTTCCAAATGATATGAACCCAGAAAAGGTAGTGTCATCATCTCCTCCAACCAAACCTTATCCCCCAAAATAATACTCATATAAAGTACATGTTCAAAATACTAGTTAATTACAGTGTTTAAGTGGATTAAATTAAAGCAGAATTAAGTGTTTACAAGATCGAGGAATTATTTAATTCAGAAATGAAATTGGAATAAACCAGCCACCTAATTCAGATTTAAGTTTAATTTGGAATTAAATTTGCATTAGGAATTAAATGTTTACAAGGTGAGTTTAAAGATGATTTAACTTTTATTCTGAATTAAAGAGGAATTAAAGCTCAAATGTAAACGTGGCCAGTGACAAAGAAAAAAAAAAAAAAAACTAAGCTGATTGAATAAATAAAAGTACTGAGTAATAAGGACATCAGTGGAAATGTAAAATTATCCCATAAAAATAATACTCAAGTAAAATGTCAGTACATTAACTAAATGTGTTCACACTGTATGTATACATGTACAACATAGTAAACAGTTCGTTGACATTACTTAAAAGTGAACGGTTGCCGTGGCAGCAAGATGAAAGAGAACCAAACAAAAACTAAATCTTCAGTGTTCTCACTACAAGTGGTTCAGTAGTAAAATATCTCTGAGTGTCTTTGTATCAAAAAGTAAAACAAACATTTTTGTGGAGTTTGAAAGGTTAAATAGTAAAGACCTGAGTGAGGAATGGCTGCTACAGGTAAGACACAATTTACAGACATAATATGAGGATTAATTTAATCTGCTAGGATGAAAGAACACTGTAGTCATTGAAGGAATCAATAGATTTTATTTCAATAAATAAATATATAAAAGTATGGATTATCCTTAGAAAATACATTAACTTTGGTTATAATATTTTAAAAATATTTTCCTTCAAAAATAAGTTTAATATCTTATGTAGATGATAGTGTTTGAAGCAGTTTGAGAGCTTTCAGAGCCAAAGGTGTGTGTATGTAATACATAAAATAAGGGTGTTTGACTTCAATATTTACAGAATAGATGTGATATATCAGGAGGATCTTCAGACTATTTATTACTACTTAATATGTTTTTACTGTAAAAAGTAACATGGCTCATACTGTGAGTGTACCAACAGAAAATGAGGATGTCCTACACATGCAGTCAATGCAGAGACAGGACTTCACATATGAATCAGATTTACAGGCCTACAATTTTATTTGAACCCAAACTTTTAGAAGTGACAGAACAAGATGTGATTTCCATGTTTGTGTGGGTCTAGTGTTGAAATAGTGAATGCATTGATGAGTGTGACAGACTAATGTATTATAGAACTGGGATAACCCATATGAGAATCAACTGAAACTATTTATTATCAGAAATTAAGCTATTTCAAAAAACTAAGCTGACAGGAGAGAAAAAGTTCAGAGTAATAATAAGGGCATCAACAGAATTGTAGTGTAAAATATAAATATACTCAAGTAAAGTACATATACTTGAAAATATTAGTTCAGTATAGTATTTAAATACAATAACTAAATTTGTTCACACTGTATGTATACATTTACAATTTAAGAAACAGTTTGTTGACAGTACTTGAAAGTGAACGGTTGCCGTGGCAGCAAGATGAAAGAGAACCAAACACAAACTAAATCTTCAGTTGCTTCTCACTACAAGTGGTTCAGTAGTAAAAATATCTCTGAGTGTCTTTGGATCAAAAAGTAAAACAAACATTTTGTGAAGTTTGAAAGATTAAATAGTAAAGACCTGAGTGAGGAATGGCTGCTGCTACAGGTAAGACACAATTTACAGACAAATATGAGGATTCATTTTAATCTGCTAGGATGAAAGAACACTGTAGTCATTGAAGGAATCACTAGATTTCCTTAATGAAGGACAGATTATCATTAGAAAATATGTTTACCTCTGGTTTTAACATTATTTAAAACATTTTTCCTTGAAAAATAAGTCAATATTATATAATATTTAAATCTGTTCATTTTAACATTGAACATTTAGTCTGAATTGGATAATTTGTGTGTGGTTGTGTGTGTGTGTGTGTGTGTGTGTGTGTGGTGTGTGTGTGTGTGTGTGTGTGTGTGTGTGTGTGTGTGTAACCCAAAATCAGATGCTGAGCCAGTGTGACAATAACAATGTTTATTTAAAGGGCCCATGTTACGCTAAATTAACTTTTCTGTGCTTTAAACATGATAAAGTGTTATTAGGGCTTCATACACATGTCCTAAATATAGTTTTTAATTAATTCCCTCAATCGTTAGTTAGAGGGTGATTTGCTCCTTTCTTACTACAGGGTGAGCCCAAACACCTCGCTACATTTTGATGACGCGTTCCCACTTTGATGACGAATTTGACTTGGCACTGAGCTGAAGAAGCCACGCCTCCAGGAAGCTCTCTGCCATGATTGACATGTAAACAGACACGTGTTTATAAAACAGCATGAGCTCGGCTACGGATTTCAATATGTATTTCAATAAATTAACGGCCATTTTGAGAAAAATGGCCATAACGACCACTAGGGGAGGTTGCTGAGGTGGATCCACATCCTAAAATAATCAGTAGTGTTCATTCCATCTATGTGCCAAGTTTCATGCTTTTAACCCAAAGTGAACGATTCTACCAACAATTCTTCCTTAACCGCCCACTACTGGTACTGATCCAGGATCTGTGGTGGAGAACATGACCTGACTTTAATCAATAAGTTCAGGAATCTTTTGTTTTCTGTTATATTCACACAAATGATTCATTTTTTTTAAAAAAATTTCATTTATTTAGAAATATATTACAATGATATTTAAACAAAAACTGTTAATTTTTTTTTATTATGTATGTAATATAAAGATGTATGAGAGCAGCATTAATATCAACATATTTCCCCTCAAGGATCAATAGTTTACTGAATCTGATCAGGTTTATTGATTAAGTTTGATCAACTTCATTTAAATTAAACTAATTTAAATGATCCTGATGACATCATTCCAGACTATAATGATTAAACAAAAACAAATGCATCAGTTATTTCACCACTAGAGGGCAGAATATTGTACAGTATTAGAAGCTATCAAGTTATCATGAACCTATGATGTTTCAGACTCTACAATCCCTGTCATCGTTGGTCTCGTCCACAACAACAGAACAACTGCAGCTCTTCACCAGAAATGGCCGTAGCTTCACAGACACATAAACGTTACGTGGGAACTGGTCTGCTCAGTATTTTGGTAGTTTAGACGTGTTTCAGGTGGACGCTTCAACATGTTGTTTAGCTCAGGACCAGGAGGGGTGCTGGGGTGCACCAAATGAACGGTCCCCTTTAACATTTCCCTTTACCTCACGATGACAGCGTTTCATTCACATTATGTCACTTTCTGCATTTAACAGTGGATTTTATTTTTATTGGTTGATTCTGTCATTCTGTCTATGATTCTATTAACACAGATATTATAGGACCATAATTAGCCAATCATGAGCTCATTACAAGTTGTTCATTAATCCTGTAAGAACAAAGTCAAACCTCAAAGTCAAACTGTTTCCTCTGAAGAACTTCATTTACAAATCAATGGGAATTTAAATTATTCAGCCACAAAATCTAAATATTTTCCTCCACATCATGTGATCTCTGAACAACTGATCATTTTAGTCAATTTCAAAGTGATGACACTGCAAAGGATGAATGAATATTTCTAGATCCTTAACGTTCATTCTGCCTCTTCTATCCTTCAGGTGGAGCTGATTCTATGCTGATGTTACAGGTGAATGGAGGATTGTGGAACCACTCAGCCGTGACAGCAAATATGGTGAGAAATGAGTGGATTGAAGTTTGGTTGCTGACGTCCATGTGGATGTGGATGAACAGCCACTGTTCTTTCTAGGAACACATTTAGAAACAAATGTTTGTTTGGTTCCTTCTCTGTGTTTAATCTCTAACTGTTCTACAGGACTCTGGAAGCCAGAACAAAGTGACACCTCAACGTTCTCAGGACCATGAAGCTCAGCCACAACAAAGAAACAAATCTAAGAGAAAAACTTCAGAGCAAAGAGTTCAACAGCAGAGCCAAGCTGGAGTTAAAGCTAAACATACATGTGACCAGTGTGGGAAGGCCTTTAGATTTAAATCAGACCTCACTAAACATCAAAGAATTCATTCTGGAGAAAAGCCATTTAACTGTGACCAGTGTGGAAAAGCTTTTACCGAGAGTTCTGCCTTAATAAGTCACAAAGTCATTCATAGTGGAGTTAAAAAGTTTGAATGTGATGAATGTGGAAAGACTTTTAGTCAATCTGGACACCTCAGTCGACATGTCCTCATTCATCGTGGAATCAAAGCTCACAGATGTGAACAGTGTGGAAAGATTTTTACACAAAGATCACATTTAACTCTGCACATGCAGACTCACTCCAGAACAGAGTTGTATCGCTGTGACCACTGTGGGAAAATATATAAACACAAACTAACCCTCATCATCCACCTGAGATCTCACACTGGACATGAAGTGTGTCCCTGTGACCAGTGTGACAAAGTTTTTACAACATATCATCAGTTAAAATCTCACCAACTCAGCCACTCATCAGAAAGACCTCATAAATGTGACACATGTGGAAAATATTACAAGAGGAAATTAAACCTTAATCTCCACCAACGAGTTCATGAGAAGAATGTTCTCAGATGTGATGAGTGTGGGAAGACCTTCAGCACTTCATCTGTTCTCCACTCACATCTCTGTGTGGATGGAGACATGGAGCAGGAATCATCTTCAGATCCCAGCGACACACGGATGGTGACGACACCTTCTGGTTCCAGTGTTGGACTGAAGAACCCAGAGATCAGGCTGCACAGGATTCCAACATAAACCTGCTGTCAGCTGGAAAATGGACACCAACAGTTCAGGAAGTTGTTGATCTGGTCTGATTAAATAAATAAATGTGACACATTGATTCCAGTGCTCATTGTTTTTTTACTCTGTGATTTTCTTCCTTTGAATCATCACAATTATCAGGCAATTTAAAACGTGTGTATTTCAGTCAAATCAAAATCAAAATCATAAAAATGAGACAATACATTTATTAACAGTAGCAATGGTCTGATAACAGGATGCTGAAAATTAATTATTTGTTACTGTAATGTAGGAAAAGGGGTGGGACTAATAAATTGTACTTCCACCCACTCGCTTTAGAACACAAAAAGTATGTGTATGCAATAATATATGTAATGGGTTTTTTTCTGGAGGGAAGCTATCTGCATCAAATATTTAGTTTATTGTAATATTGTTTCTTGTATTATTGCTTATTTTTTGTGTTTACTTTGTACAGGAGGAATAGTTCATTCAACTGTAAGTTTTAAGAATTAAAATGCATTTACAGGAAGAGAGAGTGATTTTAGTCTTAGATTATCACAAAGGTCAGAGGTCATGATAACCACAAAGAACACAAACATCTTTTAGAAAGAAAAACACAGTAAAAAGGTTTTTCTAATAGATTATAAACAGTTCTTAGAATGTTCTGTAAGAAGATGATTTGATGATTAGAAGAAGAAGAATTCTCTTCAGAATCCACCAACATGTAGGAAAAGCTTGTCCATCAGGAAGAACAGTTTCACTGTGTTGACCAGCGTTCCTGGTTTACTCCTTCAAAGTAACTAAATACTCTTGTTCTGTTGAGCAGCTACACTCACCTACTTCATCAACTCCCAATCCTCTCAGTGAGAGGGGAATTAGCTCAAATGGTAGAGCGCTAGCTGCACAAAGGCAGGGGGACAATTTTTACACTCCCTCACACAAAGGAAAAGATGCAAAAAGCAATAGTGAAATATCATAGACAGTGTCACCTGTACCTCTATATAGATATTTCTGGTGTATTTTAACAGAGTCACCAGACGTGCTCCTTGTTGTGAGCTGGACTCAAACCCACAACCTGCTGGCCAACACAAAGCCTGGGTCACACACACTCACACGGCAGAATAATAATAATAAGATTATTGTACCTGTGCAAGTGAGAGGTTCCCACATCCTCCAACTGTGTTTTTCTCACTGTAACATATCAGGAAATGTGTTTTTATTTTCATTATCAACTACATTATAATTGTTATGTATTTGTTTAAGATGTGCTCTTGTATTAATATGTACTTTAAGATTAACAAGTGACAGTTAATGTCTTAGTCCTATATCAAGTATCCTTTATTGTTCTGGTTTGCCAAACTGGACATTTCAAAAGGGCAGACAGTCAAAAAAAAAAAAGAAAATACAAATAATAACAGAATGAACTAGACAATTTCCGCGGAAATCGTGGGAGGATCTCGTGGGCGGTTGCCGGTTTGAAAGGTGGAAATCCATTCAAAAATGGCCAAACAGTTTTAGTTTTAAGTTTTAGGTGTTTAGCATTGCGTTAGCATTAGCATTGTGCTAACATTAGCTTTGCGCTAGCATTAGCATTGCGCTAACATTATCATTGCGCTAGCATTAGCATTGTACTAGCATTAGCATTGCATTAGCATTGCGCTAGCATTAGCATTACGCTAGCATTAGCATTGCACTAGCATTAGTATTGCGCTAGCATTAGCATTGCGCAAACATTAGCATTGCGCTAGCATTAGCATTAGCATTACGGAAACATTAGCTTGCGTTAACATTAGCATTGCGCTAACATTAACATTGCGCTAGCAATGGCATTGTGCTAGCATTAGCATGTGCTAGCATTAAACATTGCGCTAGCATTAGTATTGCGCTAGCATTAGCATTGCGCTAGCATTAGTATTGCGCTAGCATTAGCATTGCGCAAACATTAGCATTGCGCTAGCATTAGCATTAGCATTGCGGAAACATTAGCATTGCGTTAACATTAGCATTGCACTAACATTAACATTGCGCTAGCAATGGCATTGTGCTAGCATTAGCATTGTGCTAGCATTAACATTGCGCTAGCATTACGCTAGCGTTAGCATTGCGCTGGCATTAGCATTGCGCTAGCATTAGTAGTGTAGCGCAGCATTGTCCTAGCATTAGCATTAACCTACCATTAGCAATAGCCTAGCATTAGCAAAAGCCTAGCATTAGCAATAGCCTAGCATTAGCAATAGCCTTGTATTACCATTACCCTAGCATTAGCATTACACTACCATTAACATTAGCCCAGTAAACAGTAAAACCAGTAAACCTTGAAAACCAGTACCACCAGTTAGAAGTCCATTTATACAGTAGTAGTATGTGTACAAACCCCAGATGAAGGGAAAAAAGCAGTGTAACCAGTTAGAAGTCCAGTTTAGACAGCAGTATGTGTCAAAATCCCAGTTTGAAGGGGAAAACCAGTTAAACCAGTTAGAAGTCCAGTTCACACAGTAGTGTGTTTAAAAATCCCAGTATGACCTGAAAGTGAACAAACAGCTGAACATGTCAAAGTTTGAATGGTGGAAATCCGTTGGAAAATGACTGAGCTGTGAAAGAACTAAGTTCTGAGTCTGAATGAGAACCTGCAAACTCCACACTAAAGGTAAATTGATGATGAAGAGGATGGGTGATGATGAAGAGCTGAATTTTTGACACATTTCAAAGTTTAAATGGTGAAAATCGGTTGAAAAATTGCTTAGTAATTAACAATTTAAGTTTTAAGATGAAAAGGGAACCCGCAAACCCCACACTAAAGGAGTATTGGTGATGAAGATGATGGGGATGAAGAGGAAGAGTGATGATGAAGGTTTGACTGGTTGAAATCAGTTGAAACCAGTCAGAAACCTGTAAATTCCCCATTGAGAAGCTGTCAGAGGCCTAGTTGCCATGGTTACCCCATTCATTTCAATGGGAGACTCCTGTTTTTGGTGAAATTTTTCTAAGTCTTTTTGAAAATTCTCATTCCCCATTCATTTCAATGGGCCTTAAAGTCGCACTTTTTTGCGATTTTTTTCTGCGAATTTTTAACGAATCGCTTATAAAAGTCATAGCACGCGATTCCCGATACCGAGACGCACGTTTTGATGTAACTTTTGTGTGGGTTTTCTCAAAACTCTGGCACTAGTTACGCGCCGAACTTTTGGCGGAAGATGAATAATTATAAGACGCGAACGGAGGAGCTATAGTGGCCACGAGCCCCTAATTAAAATAACTTTGTTGAAAGATTTTTTGAGCTCCGAACAGCGCGGAACCATTGTTATTTAAAGAGTTCCCGGTATCCCCATAATACTGATGCACAGACTACAATACGGGACACTGGTGTGCTTTGTTGGCGTTATTTTGACTTTTTAAAACACCGCGTGGAAAACAAAAGCCCAGAAATTTACAAATTGTTTAAGAAATAGAGTTTGCTGATCACTGGACCTTTTGCAGCCTCTTCTACCACCTCAATGCTAACATGTAGCGGCTAGCACGGACACGCGGACAGTGCTAGCTGCTACATGCTAACACGCTGTGTTGCTAATACACACTGGACAAGATGACAGGGTTCAGAGCCAAAATGAACAAGTTTATGACTGACAAATGAACAAACTCACTGGATAAATGTTATTATCTGTAGGAGAGAAAAGCAACAAGTTCTGTGTAATTACACAGACTGTATTTAATCATTTTATAGTTTAGAAAAGTGTTGTAACTGTTTTTGATGCGTTAACTTAGAGCACTTAATTTTAACTTGTTTTATTTCATATCATGAAAATTGACAAAAGTACACAGCATTATCCTCCTATAGTCTCAAATACAGCTGAATTACAGTAAATAACTACGTCTGCATCTGTTCAACTCTGTTATAAATAATAAATTATTTAATAAAACCACTTTGTTATGTATCAGTCTTTTTATCTGCCACAATAATGTTATTAATATTAATTTAAATGAAAATACCTGAAGTTGAGGGATTTTTTCAGATATTTTAAGTGAGATTTAAAGACATTAATTAAATAAATTAATTACAGAGCATAATTATTAAACACTAATTTTAAAAAAAAAAACTTAATCTCTTGACATTACTAATAACATGCAAACTCTCAAACTGTTTCAGTATCATCTACATAAAATATTGAATTGTTTGTGGGTTTTTTCAAGGAGAAATATTTTAAGTATTTTATAAGAATGTGTAGTTTTTTTTTTGTTTTTTTTTTTTAAGGAAATCTAGTAATTCCTTCAATGACTGCAGTTTTCTTTCATCTTATTTAGCAGATTAAAATTCATCCTCATATTTTGTCTGTAAATTGTGTCTTACCTGCAGCAGCCATTCCTCACTCAGGTTTTTACTATTTAACTTTTCAAATTTCACAAAAATAGCTTGTTTAACTTTTTGATACAAAGATACTCAGAGAGAGCTTTTGCTACTTCACCACTTGCAGTGAGAGAAGAAACTGATGATTTAGTTATGTTTGTGTCACTTTCATCTTGCTGCCACGGCAAACCGTTCACTTTCAAGTAATGTCAACAAACTGTTTCCTATATTGTACATGTATACATACAGTGTTAATAAATAAAGTATACGTACTTTACTTAAGTATTTTTTTTTTGATACTTTTTATATTACATTTCTATTGATGCTGTTATTACTCAGTACTTTTTCTCTCCTGTCAGCTTAGTTTTTTGCAATTGCTTAATTTCTAATAATACAGAGTTTCATTGATTCTCATATAGGTTATCCCAGTTTTATAATACATTTATTCTGTCACACTCATCAATATATTTAGTATTTTAACACTAAGACCCACATAAACATGGAAATCACATCTTGTTCTGTCATTTATGAAGTTTGGTTAAAAAAAAAAAAAAAAAATAGCAGACCTGTGAAGTCCTGTCTCTGCATTGACTGCATGTGTAGAACTAAAACTGGGATAACCTATATGAGTATCAATGAACTCTGTATTATTAGAAATTAAGCAATTGCAAAAAAACGAAGCTGACAGGAGAGAAAAAGTACTGAGTAATAACAGCAATCACTAGAAATGTAATATGGATACTTTTATATTACATTTCTTTATATTACGTATGAGTGAGGGGGGGTACTCATGGTATGACAAAAAAGCTCAAGGGGTACACGGGACAAGAAGGTTGGGAATCGCTGATTTAAAGTGACTGTAACAAAAGCAATTTCCCCCTGGGATTATTAAAGGAATTCTGATTCTGCTCCATACAGGACAGGACGGTGGTGGTGGGGGATATTCTGTGAATTTTAATCAACCAAAAACTTTAAATTAAAAACTGTGTGTGTGCACCCTCCTAAAAAGTGTAGGAATCACAGGATATTTTAAACCTTGGAACAAATTACCTAGGGACCTGAAAGACATGTAAACTTTATACATATTTAAAAAAATCTTTAAAATCATAATTTTACCAACATTTATATATTAATATAGTTGTTTTTTTAAATGTATTTATTGGTGTAACAAACAAGTGTCTTGATGTATTTTTTTATGTAATATTTCTGGTTTTTTTTTAACTATATTTAATTTTTTCTGTTCTTATTTGTACGAGAATCTTGATTTTTAGCAACCACCATGATGGAAGCTAATGGGGATCCAATGAAGAAATAAAGCAATAAACATGCATCACAAAGCTTTTAAATAGACCCTGATTTCTTATTTGTAATCATTGATCAGCTGATCAAAGGTTCAAGTCTCAGTAATGTGTAGCTCTACTGTTCCTGTTCACCACAGTGCAGGGCACTATGCCTGTTAAAACTTATACCAGTGTTTTTCAAATCATAATGGTGTCATGGTATCATAGGGTATAGTTACTGCAGTACTTTATAAATGACTCTTTTTTTTTTTTTTTTACTGCCATAAGGAGTAAATGTTATAGAAACTATAATCAAATACACATTGTGTCTGTGTCAGACACTCATATTTACAGTTGAGATATAAACCAGTAATGTACTATTGTGGCCACTCGATAGCGGTGTTTCTCCACATATGAGCTGTCTTTCTTTAGGACGCACCACACTGGGTGAACTAAAGTGTATTTAAATCATTAATATTTTGTCAGATTTTATTCCATTACAAAAAAATTTACCAATTCTAAATATGATTTATTATTTTATCAGTGGCATTATTGTTGGAGAATTGCACGAGGTGAATAGACAGGACAAAGGCCACATGGACTGTAACCATAGGAGGAAGATGAGATCATGCTACCAAGTTGGAGTTTTGAATTAGTTTTAAGCCTGATATTGTTTTGGGTAATATGCCATAACCCTTAGTGACTTATAAAAAGCCCATTTTCATTTTATTCAAGGAGATTTAGCAGCTCTGCAGAACTTTTAGCACACTACAATGTCATGGAATTCCCTGAAAAGCTAAAAAAAAAAAATGAAACATGAAACTATGAAAACAATTAACAAAGCAGGTAAGTCATAAATGTTTATTGTAAAAAAAATGTGGCTAAATTATTCATGCAATAGGATTATTTACAAATACATTGAAATGAAAAAATATACTCAGATTATTCATTCAATACAGTTACCTGAAAAATACATTGAAAAAAACAAATATACTAAAAAAATACAAAAAAGAACAAGAAATTACTCCTCAGAATGTTTACTTGTGCCAATTGCATGAGAGAGGGTACTCGGTATCTCAACCTTTGGGCTAATATGCCACAATGAGAACAAATTTCCAGTTTCCTTTAAAAAAGAGGGTACTCAGCATCCCAATCTTCATGTGAATGTGCTTCAATGTCCTGTGCATCGGTTTGACTAGAGGAAAAATAAAAAAATGATTAGTACAAAATTCAAAAGAACAACAAGTTGATCTCCATGTGCGTGATTGCTTTCACAGTGCAGTTACTCACTGTTCTCTGTTGTCTGGCTCCTGGCTCAGGTATGACCCCGTAATGAAGGGATGCTGAAGAGCATCAATGGGAGAGATTCTCTCTTCCCCATCCAGATTCAACAGTTCTTTCAGGAACTCGATGAAGGCCTTCCTGTCTTCCACCGTCTCATTATCCCCGAGTTCAGACATCTGGATTAAAAAATAGAAAGTTAGGTCAATACACTAGTTCATACCTCTCTTGCTCATGTTAACAAAAAAAGAAACGGTGAGTAAATTCAGCTTATAAACATGTCTAACGTAGGTTACATTTTAAAGAAGAGATCTCTAAGTATTTGAACTCATATCATAGAGAACACTTAAATGGAGCAGGTCATCTACTGATGACAAATGTGGACGATATTCTGGCCACTCCTCAGCTTGTCTTTTGTTCCTAGAGGTGTACTCTTCTGGTGTCTGAGGAAACACAATAACAATACAAGGGGTTTAAGATAAGTTTAGGGTAACAGTCAAGGTTCAACAAACAATAAAAACTATGTTTTACCAGCAGCCTCCATCTTGTGCCCAATTCATCCACCTCATGACAAAAGAACTTCTTGCTGTATAGGCCAAAGTGGAGCTGGTGCTTTGATGGCATTCCCAGCATCTCCACCATGCTCTGCATCTGCACAAAGAACACACAATTATACACATTAGGGGCAGTTCTTCAATACTTTCTATACCTGTAAAAAAGAGCACGTGGGTAATTAAATGAATGGAGGGATGTTTATAGAAAAGACAACCTACCATGAGGTATTCACAGTGGACAGGAAAGAGGTTGTCATTTAGGAAGAGGAATGCCAGCGTGCAGCCCACTCCCCACATGTCAATGGCCCCCGAGTAAGGAAGGCCAAGACAAACCTCTGGGGCCCTGTGAAGCAAAATGAATGAAATAGACTTTAGAACTCTATATCACAGCATTAAGTAGCAACATTAAAATAACACACGTTTGTCACAAAAACCCATAAGTCATTCAGGGTGACACCCTCATACCTGTAGCCGATGGGTTGATGTGTGAGCCCGGGCATGGCGGCAGAGATGGAAGAAGCCATTCCAAAATCAATGAGCTTTACGCTGAATGGACTTTCATCAATGTTGACCATCATGATGTTGTCTGGCTTGATGTCAGTGTGCATTACTCTTACAGCTTTGAGTCCCTGTAATGCCACCATCAGCTGCAGGGACACAATGAGAAAAGACAGGATGAGAATGGAGTTCCTCTTATGGAGCTGTTTAAGCTCAGGTTTGAACTCAAGGCTTTCTTAATCCATCAGCAAGCAATAAAAAGATTCATACCTGCTTTGCAATAGGACGGATGTAGTTGACGTTCAGTGAACGGACCAGGTGGAGCAAATCCACGTCCAACAGCTCAAAGACGAGGCACTTATAGCCCAGGTATTCAAACTGCTCATAGAATGTCACCAGATTGAAGTGGTCAGCATTCAGAGAGCTGATGGTCTTCAACACTGACAGCTGGAGGGAAAAAGCACAATTAGATCACCTTCATATCACTTTATCCCAAAAATTCATCGTTAAAGTTCTGTTGAAGGCACCAAACACTTACTTCGTCCTGCACATCTTGAAAATACTCCTTCTTTAGGATTTTTACTGCCACCAATTTGCTGCTGTTGTGAGCACGACACTTGGCAACTTTCCCAAAGCTACCTTCTCCCATAAACTCTAGGATTGTGTACCGAGTGGAGGGGCTGTGGAGGGCATGCCCTACCATTAGAGGATGTGCTGTCAAAGTGGATAGACAGGGCACATGGTTAGTATTCAGTAATTAAACACTAATACTCACACAAAGAAGGAAATATTGTTCTGTCACTTTTAAAGTTTGGGTTAGAAAAAAAGCCCAGGAGAGAAAGTACTGAGTCACAAAAGCATCAATAGAAACGTAATAAAAAAAATATCCCTCAAGATTAATAGTAAAGTACAGATACTTCAAAAATAGTTAGGTACAGTATTAAGTACTTTAGGTTCATTTGTCCACACTGAATGCATGCATGTACATTATAGGAAACTACGGTGGCTGGGTAAGTGTCAGGTGAATTGCATTTACAGAAACGAACACAAACGATTCACAACACAATGCAAAAAGGCCACAACACAAATGCAAAAAGGTCACAACGGAGTGTTTCCGCAACGGAAGTATTTCAGACAGACCGGTATTACAGAGGACACGTTTGTGGCGGATGTTTCTAACCCTCCATAACAGAAGAAGAAGAAGAAGAAGAAGAAAAGAAGAAGAAGAAGAAGAAGAAGAAGAAGAAAGAAGAAGAAGAAAAGAAGAAGAAGAATCGAAACACATGTGAAAGTAAGTGAAAGTTGAATAGGGATACTTTTAACAGCAACAGTAGACCATTTGTAGGTTGTACTTGAATAATAGTGTAAATTTCTCAATCACGTTCAAGAGACGACTTGTGTTGCGGTTATAAAAGAGTCACCATGTTAACTGATAACTTTTAGCCGAATGTGCCGTGGTAACTGCTGCGTTTGATGGAAATTATGTGTCATGTTGTCCCACCTCACACTGATGGCAGAGGTGGTAATATATGTGTCGATGACGTTTTGTTTTAAAGAATTACTTGATGCTGGAAGTCTGAATCTGTAAATATCTGCCAAATTTACCGAACAGTGTTACGGTCCACATAGTATCTAGATAAACTGGTGACTGGGCGGACTTTTGCTCCCGCTCCGACACTTAAAAAGAAAGCAACTCATAAGTCACGTTACTGGTGAATTGAAACGTTAATAATACATAAATAAATGAAAACATAAAAATGATGTAACGTAAAACATGCACATATGTGGAACCAGAGGTGGTGTAATGAATCTACTGGTGCTCCTCATTTCTTATGACCAACTTCCGTTGTGTGTTTGACGGCTGCTGTTAGCGGTGTTTATAACGTGCAAAATAAACATTTTACTTGCCAAGGCCAGGCAAGGCAAATTTATTTATATAGCGCATTTCATATTCAAGGCAACTCAATGTGCTTTACATGATAAAACATTCAATTGTTTAAAATCAATAAGAACATTTAAAATCATCAGTAAAATCATCAACAAACACATTACATCAACAACATGACCAAAAGTCTCTCAATCATAATGCAGTGTAGAAAAAAAGTGCCTTTAACTTTGATTTAAAAATGTTCACATAGGATGCTGACTTCAGCTCTGCTGCAGTTTGTTTGTTATTTTTATTTGTTTTTAAAACGGAATCATCAAAGAACGAAGGGTACACGGATATTCATGTGTGTTTAATGATTTTCTGTCACACAGATCAGAATCATGAGTAACCATAGCAACCACAGACGCATTCGGCTTAAAGTTGCCAGTTAACATGGTCATTGCAACACCATCAGACATATCAATGCAACATTGAATTAATTAATTCTGCCAGAGGAACACAAGTTTTCAGATTCATTAATAATTTCCTTGGTTGCACACAATTGCCTAGATTATAGTTATAAAAGTATAAAAAGACTAATTTCCTTCCCCTGCAAAAATACCACATGGTTTGTATGAAATAGATGATGGCTAACAACTTTGCTTCTCTTTATCTTTTAACAGGTTATGTTTTGTCCATTTTGTGGAGCGAACCTTCAACCCATCCTGTCACAATGTGATTCATGTGGCAGAGATGTTCAGTTTCTAAGGTGTTTTCAAGATGAAGGTACATTTAGTTCTGACAGTCATTCCCTTCAAGGTCATGTATTGCTGTATTGGTGAGTATTATTTATTATTGTATATTGTAATGCTTGAAGGACATTGAAAATCCACATATGAAACACACTTCAAATTGTGTGTTTCAGGTCCTGCAGCTGGGGTGGAGGATGAACTCATCAATAAGTATTTCAAGAGGGCCACAGATATGAAATAATCATGGACTTACTGGCAACTAAGCACAACATTTCATTGAGCCTTAGCACCTTAAAACGCAGACTACAGGATTCAGGCCTGACCAGGAGGGACAATTATTCTTCAACTGTTGCTGTGCAGGTGGCTATTTCTGAGGAACTGAAGGGATCGGGCCAGCTGCTTGGTTACCGAGCAATGTGGCAGACTCTTAAACAAAAGTACTCCCTTATAGTCAGAAGAGATGATGTGATGCGCTTAATGGGAGAAATGAATCCATCAGGAGTAGAAAACCACTCGAGATGAAGATTTGTTCGAAGAGGATACTACTCAATGGGTCCCAATGAAGTCTGGCATGTTGACGGATATGATAAATTAAAGCCTTTTGGAATAGCAATAAGTGGATGTATTGACGTCTTCTCCAGAAAAATCATGTGGCTCAAATGTGGAAAGTCCAGCAATGACCCTGAGATCATTGCTGCAAACTATATGCAGTGTGTTGCAGAATTTC
Organism: Gouania willdenowi; assembly: GCF_900634775.1. Taxonomy (NCBI): domain Eukaryota; kingdom Metazoa; phylum Chordata; class Actinopteri; order Blenniiformes; family Gobiesocidae; genus Gouania; species Gouania willdenowi. The sequence continues at coordinate 908,685 of NW_021145076.1, read as the reverse complement.
AAGTTGTTCCAAAGCGCCTTCGTACAGACTGCGGCACAGAAAATGGACTGAAGGCAGCACTTCACTGTACTTTGAGATCTGAGCATGCAGATGAATTTGCAGGAGCTAAAAGCCACATGTATGGCACTTCAACATCCAACCAACGCATTGAAAGCTGGTGGTCCTACTTCCGTAAACAAAGGTTTTTGTCACTTTGTTTTCTGACAATGTTTTTTTCACATCCCTAATAATAATAATATCTTGGTGCAACATTACAGTAAAATGTGATTTCTGCCTAGGAGTCAATTTGGATTGATTTGTTTGTGGACTTGAAGGCGAGACATCTTTTTAATGGCAGTTATGAACATACAAGTTTGGTGCGGGTACTGCTTCTTGGGTGTCCTGCAGCAAGAACTGGATGAGTACAAGCAGCTGTGGAACACACACACTATTCGTCCTGTTCGCCAATCCCAGTGCCCATCTGGTAAACCAGAGGCTATGTACCATGTGCCTCACAGGTGAGTACTGGATCTCTATGTTACAATATAAATCTGATTATTTGGCTTTATTTCAATTGAATATTACTATATACTATTACTATATAGCATTCATACTATTTAAAGCCTTGTTTGGTAATTTGCAAAAAACTAGCATGATTTTGAAAGTGGTATTCTCTTTGTGCTTCACCTTCACCACCCCCCTCCCATCTTTGCTTCCTAAAAAGTCGTGCCCCTCACCTACATGCACTAGGGCCCATTGGTCCAGAATCAGATTTCAGCTCATGCTTTGAGTGTGGGCTCGTGCATTGCATGACATGAATACATGGATGTATGATTGATTCATGAAACTTGCACTGAATACAGACATTGGTTGAAGTTTTTAAGTGCTGACAACTGCTACAGATGACAGATTTTCTTCACCTTATTTTCAGAGCACGTATTATTCATTTCTGTCAGGACCTAAAGACAAGATTCAACGGAATCTGGAGGAAATTACCAACCCTGCCTTTAATATACAGCATAGTACAGCAAGAGTGCAGTGCAATTATATGCCATTTTCAGTATTTGTAAATGTTTTCAGTACAGCACCTCCTACAAACATACTAAAACCATCAATAATCTGTGAATGTTTCATGTAAAGAATCAAATATTCTCCATTTGCCTGTCATTTTGAACCCTTTTGCTATGACAGAAAATACACACTCGCTTCAATCAGTAGCACTTAGCATATTTTTATTTACTTAATTTCATTTTTAGATCATGTTGACTTTTAACAATGCAACAAAGCAATCAGGTATCCAAGGGTCTACCATCTATGACTTGCACTTATATCATGCAAGTAGGGACAGTATATGACAATTTTTCACTCACTACTGTATCAGCCGAACAGAATTCTGCAGCACTTCTACTTGTAATAACTACCTCTGATCAGATGAGTCTGAGTTGGATTGTTGAGCTGTGAAATCTAGGATTAGACAGACTTGGTCAGAGCAGTGATTCATTAACTTGGGATACTACCTGGGTTTAAGAGAGCAATACGTGTTGGTTATTAACTACTTTAACACTTACAGTTGGTAGAGTAATCTTCAGTTGTACAAATATACAATTGTGATGCGTTGGTATGCCTCTCCCCACTGCCTCCTTGTGTTTCAGAGAGAAGGGTGTTTCTGTCCCTGGTATACAAGAAATCTTCGTGCCATCGGGGTAGAGCAGAAGGTACGGACCATCCTGCAAATTTTTGTTAAAGTCCTCATTTTCTGTTCGGCGGCTTTAAGCAATTGGTCAGCATTGAACCCTGCCTCACTATCAGGGGTAGTACCATTCCTCTAACAGGTTTCAGTCCTCCATCTTTCATGCGCATAAGGCCCACTGAAATCTGCAAGGAAACAAAGAAGTAGGTCACTGTAAATGGTTTAAATCAACACTAAAAATACATATCAGAATGAACTCACAAATTATTAGCCCACACAAAAGAATTTACCTTTACTGGATTGTCTTTCAAAGGTTCTTTTTTCTTTTGGAAACACAATCTCCGTTCCTTCTCTTTTAGACTCCTGAAATTCAGGAACGAAGCCAGTGCATTTTCTCCTGGGTTTTCTGCATTAACATATTTCAATAAAATATTATTCAAAGAGTGCATCATCAATAATAATAATACAATATAGAATGTAGATGGGCAAAACCTAATTTTACAGAAAGTAACAGAAGAAACGTTACCTTTGCTTGTACCAGGCTGATCAACATTAAGTAAGAATTTAAGTTTTTGCCACAGGAACTGCAGAATGGGGTTTCATGCTGCAGGCTGAATCCACAAAAGGGACAATACATTGTAATCTGTGTGATAAAAATAAACGCACATACACAAATGAACAACTGGTTGTCGCCACAATGCTGGTTGTATTGAAAAGCACAACAAGGTTCTAGTGTTTGAGACATATCTAATGAATCCGTGTACCCTTCGTTCTTTGATTATTCCATTTTAAAAACAAATAAAAATAACAAACAACTGCAGCAGAGCTGAAGTCAGTATCCAATGTGAACATTTTTAAATCAAAGTTAAAGGTACTTTTTTTCTACACTGCATATGATTGAGAGAGAGACTTTTGGTCATGTTGTTGATTGTAATGTGTTTGTTGATGATTTTACTGATGATTTTAAATGTTCTTATTGATTTTAAACAATTGAATCATGTAAAGCACTAATCTATCGCCTTTTTTTTAACTAGTGTTTTCAGTCACTAGTAGAAAACAGTGATAGTTGTATGTTATCTCTATATGTCTGAAATCCCTTTTTAATTATCTTTTGCTCTGTCTTTTTGTAAACTGGTTACCACCACAGGGTCTTGGAATGGCTGACTTTGCCCTTAACCGGGCGCCACTTCAAGTCGGACATTCCGCCTGAGCTCCCTGGCAAGAAGGTGTTACGGCAGAATTTGCGGTTGACCTCATTTGGAGACATGATTTATTGCCCTGGTTGAGTGATGGAGTCCAGGCGAAGCATTGATGATTTTATAAAAAAGGTTTATTCTAAAACTAAGTAAAAAGGTACAAATATGGAACAAAGTGGAACAAAAATTAGTGACCGTCCGGCCGGACGTCCGAAGGCAGAGCCGCTCTGTCTCACAGTTTCAGCTTAAGGTTTTATACAGATAAGAAAAGGTCCCAACCCTGAAAGACAGAAAAGGAGGGAGTCAGATGCTCCCACAGTGGAAATGTTGGAGGATGATGAAGACGGAGGAAGATTGGGCGCCACTCTTATCTGTCCTTGATAGTGTGTGCGTTCGTGTATATCTGCATGTGAGTTTGAGTTTTGGCTCAGCAGAGACTGTGTTGCACTGAGTACAATACGATCTGTACTGTTTAATCTAACATGATTCTGTCCAAAAGTGTAAAGAGTAATGGAGTCATCATGTATTAAAACATGACAAATTGTACACATGAACATACATTTGACGATATGATGATGAATATAAAAATGGCCATAACAAAGGTATTACTATTATTGAATCTCTCACTTTGTCAAAGAAGTACTTTATATTGTAATTTATTTGTGATTTTAATGCTAAAGCTGTGGTATTTGTTTTGCAGACTGTTCTGATTGTCGGGAACTCCCATCTACGTGCTATTGTAGATGGCTACGTCTGGATGACAGAGTCTCAGCTGAGCTTTGGTTTCCTGTCGGCATGCGGGGCTTCTGCTTCAGAGATCCGCACCGAAGTTCTGCACACCACAGTTCCTCGCGCACCTCACACAATCTGCGTCATGGCCCCAGGCAACAAGCTGACCAGCACCACTGTTGACGTGGCTGGTGGGGACTTTAAAAACCTCCTCACCACTTGCAGCAACGGCTGGTCAAAGTCTAAAGTGAGCTTTTCTTTCATATCTTGTAGCTTTTGACTTAGTGAACATGTGTGTGATTTTGTATGATAGCGTAATTCTAATTTTATCACATTTTATTTTGTGCAGGTTTTTGTCGTCGACTTCCCTCCGCGCCTGGCTGTTGACTCCCAACACCAGAACCTGCTTCGGCAAGAGTACCGCCGTGTGACTGCTCGTTTGGGTAAGAGAAAAATATTATCTACATCCATTCATTAAGAAATCAAAAGAAAAAATATATGAACTGCATTATAACAATTCATAAGTCTAAATGAATATATTGGTACCATGATGATGTTTTATTTTGTTTTTCAAGGTGTTCCGTACTTCAGCGCTACAGAGCACTTCCCTCTAAGCAACTTGGCACTGTGGAGCAAGGATGGTGTGAGTACAATATCTAAGAAAAACAAAGTTGTTAACTTTAAATGAGTCAACACCAGATGCTCATTGACACATTGATAATAAAATATTTCTGCAGGTCCATCTGAGTGATGATAAGGGGATGCACATCCTTGTCCAGTTGTTCTGGTCCGCTGCCAGCCAACATCTGGAGACACCACCTCCTACACCCTGGGTCTCTCCCAAGACATCACCTCCAATTAGGAAAGTCACTCCTAAACTGGTTGTGAGGGAGAGCTCCCCAGCTCCACGCAGCCCTGATTCCCATCAGTGGCGGACCATCGGTCTGGGTGGCAAGGTAAAATGTGGCATCATACAATGATCACTTTAGGACTAGTGACAGTTTACGTGTTGTTTTAATTCAATGTGATGCTTTTCATCATTGCAGACGAGCCCTCCTGGAGAATCTCCAAAGTCCAGAAGTTCTCCCAAATGCAGGATGGCTCATCAGCAGGTTTGTGATTCTTCAAATGTTCCATTAAGATGCTGTTGGATGGTTTTTGACAGGACAAACTGTAAGTAATAGTGTCTGCTTTGTGTTTTACAGGAGAAGGAGAGCTTCCTTCCACTGAACCCCATCTGGTTCAGGGGCACAGCCCTAAGTGCCATAGAGAAAGTGTCTCCCTCTCATCTGTCTTGCCTGGCGGACTTCCAGCTGTCTCCTAAAGCAAAGAAGGTAAGTTCATTGGTTCACATTTTATCTCTTGCAGAAGGCTTTTACATTAAACTTTGAACATTTAAAGCAGATCACCAGATCACAGCGCCATCTCCTGGTTCCTTTTTACAGGCCAACATCATAATCCTCAGTATTTTATAATTTATCATGTTTATTTTTAAAGTTCAAAATATTTAATATTCCCAGATCCAAAATCTTAAAACTAGTTGAAACCTTCCGATGACCTCCATATCACTGTCCCATATTGATTTATCAAGGTATATCTCCTGCCCAGCCTTACTATCATGGAAAATGTATGTTACAATAGCCCGTTTCTTTTCAGCACATCTCAATAGTGTGCTAGTGATTAAAAAATGTTGTTTATATAATTAATGTAATGCATGTGCTGATTTATCTTTGCAATAAGTTGCTCATTATTTGAAGATTCATTGATATTTTCATTTATCAGACGACTCGACCGTCCACTCCATCCTAAGCCAAGTGGCCTTGGTTCATGACGACTGCATCCATTTAAATAGACCACCCACAGAACCAGTTCATTCCTTTTAAATGGACACGCTACATACAGTGCCTTGCGAAAGCATTCGGCCCGCTTGAACTTTGGCCACATTGTAGCCTTCAAACATAAAGATATAAAACTGTAATTTTTTGTGAAGAATCAACAACAAGTGAGACAATCATGAAGTGAAACGAAATTTATTGGCTATTTCAAACATTTTTAACAAATAAAAAATCGAAACTTGGGCGTGCAAAATTATTTAGCCCCTTTACTTTCAGTGCAGCAAACTCTCTCCAAAAGTTCAGTGAGGATCTCTGAATGATCCAATGTTGACCTAAATGACTAATGATGATAAATAGAATCCACCTGTGTGTAATCCAGTCTCCGTATAAATGCACCTGCTCTGTGATAGTCTCAGAGGTCAGTTTAAAGCGCAGAGAGCATCATGAAGACCAAGGAACACACCAGGCAGGTCCGAGATACTGTTGTGGAGAAGTTTAAAGCCGGATGTCGATACAACAATCAGTTGTATACTGCACAACTCTGGCCTTTGTGGAAGAGTGGCAAGAAGAAAGCCATTTCTTAAAGATATCCATAAAAAGTGTCATTTAAAGTTTGCCACAAGCCACCTGGGAGACACACCAAACATGTGGAAGAAGGTGCTCTGGTCGGACGAAACCAAAATCGAACTTTTTGGCAACAATGCAAAACGTTATGTTTGGCGTAAACACAACACAGCTCATCACCCTGAACACACCATCCCCACTGTCAAACATGGTGGTGGCAGCATCATGGTTTGGGCTGCTTTTCTTCAGCAGGGACAGGGAAGATGGTTAAAATTGATGGGAAGATGGATGGAGCCAAATACAGGACCATTCTGGAAGAAAACCTGATGGAGTCTGCAAAAGACCTGAGACTGGGACGGAGATTTGTCTTCCAACAAGACAATGATCCAAAACATAAAGCAAAATCTACAATGGAGTGGTTCACAAATAAACATATCCAGGTGTTAGAATGGCCAAGTCAAAGTCCAGACCTGAATCCAATCCAGAATCTGTGGAAACAACTGAAAACTGCTGTTCACAAACGCTGTCCATCCAACGTCACTGAGCTCCAGCTGTTTTGCAAGAAGGAATGGGCAAATATTCCAGTCTCTCAATGTGCAAAACTGATGGAGACAAACCCCAAGTGACTTACAGCAGTTATCACAGCAAAAGGTGGGGCTACAAAGTATTAACTTAAGGGGGCTGAATAATTTTAGACGCCCAATTTTTCAGTTTTTTAATTTGTTAAAAATGTTTGAAATATCCAATAAATTTAGTTTCACTTCATGATTGTGTCCCACTTGTTGTTGATTCTTCACAAAAAATTACAGTTTCATATCTTTGTTTGAAGCCTGAAATGTGGCAAAAGGTCGAAAAGTTCAAGGGGGCCGAATACTTTCACAAGGCACTGTATTACATTCAGGTGCACCTTCATTGTTTAGTCAATATTGTTTGTTTTGTGTCAGTGTGGTTTACTTCAATTTGAAAGCATAAAGACTTGTAATTTTATTCAACTTAGAGAAAATGTGTAGAACCAGTGTTAGGGGCCCTTTAACATCCATAACAAAATAGCTCAATATTGAATATTGGCAACTATAGTAATAATAATCATAGTAATAAATACTATTTTCACTAATGCCAAAAGTGATAAATTAAAAGAAAACTTTTTGAGAACCCATGCTTGATTATTTACAGCACTAATCCTAAATATAAAAACATTACATTTCAGAATTAGAAATATTAATCCCAGAAGGAAATTATTTGAATAATCCGAAATAATAAATAATGGAAATAATTTCTGAAATTATATATGATCATTATAATTTAATATATGATAGTAATGATACTAAAAATAATTCCATATTATTAAATATAATTGATTTGATATTTTTGATTAATTTAATACGTTGCTAATTGTACTTCAGAACGTTTTTAAAGTATTAAATATAATTACATTGTTAATATAATATAAATGAATTATTCAATTGTAAATATATAAATATAACATGCATAGTACATATTTAATGACATATTATTAAAATCATATATATGTGGGTGTGCATGTATATTATACTTGATTTGATTATATTTTGTAAAAATTATTATATCATTATAAGTCAGTATAGAAATGACATGCTATACATTCTAAAACAATGAATCGCTGAATGATACATATACTAGTATTAATGAAAAAATGATAGGAACTTAAAGACAATCATTTAACTGAAGAAACATGCTATAATACAGAAAAACAAAGCCCTTTGAAAAAAATATTAAAGTTCAATTTTTAACATTATTTCAGGACAAAACCAGGAAGGAGACTCAGCTTGTGGAGTTAGTCTGTGCCAGTCATTCACAAAACAACAAAAGGTACAAGGACTTGTCTCACAACATCAGTGCACCTGTAACGTTCTGACATTCCTGACATACCAGAGTGAGGATTGTCAGTGGACAATTCACTTTTTTGTGCCAAACACAACAGGACAGTGAAGCTGTGGATGCCAAACCAACCACCAGAAAGAAGAAGAAATGTAAAAAAACACAAAAAGTAAGGAGGGTTTAGCAGTGCACTTTGACTGACAGTAGTGTTGAAATGGATTTGATACAAGCTGACTAATATCTGCCTGTTTTTACACAGATAATAAAAGAACCTCCACTGCCCTGAAGACAAACTTCTCTCTTCAAAATGAGCCTCCACCAAACATACATACTGTACATACATACATACATAATACTTTGCTCCAAATATTTTTTTCATGCATTTTTCCGTGTAGAGTGGACCTTTAATCACTGTCAGTTGTATTTCAGAGTTATCCATTTTTCCATCTTTTTGTATTAATATTCAATGCATCCCTTCATGTATAAAATTTAAAAAATGTTTATATATATATATTATTCTGTGCTTTGGCTTTTCCACACTTGTGTTTTCTCTTGTCATTATTGCATTTGTCATTCATGTGTTCAGGATATGACTAGGTGGTTTCTGTTTCCATTAAAGGAGTTCCTGCTTGTTGCTGTTAATAAATGACCTTGTAATGACAAGTGGGACATATTGTTATAAATGAGCTTAGAATCAAATGCTGCGTCAGCGTTTAACAAGTCTTTTAGTATGTGAAGCAATTATAGTTTAAGAATCAATAATTTTAGCAAAGCAGTTCATATTATCAGTTAAACATCTTGTAAGTGCAGTATCTATAAAGAGCCAGGAGGTGGTGGTAGAGTTTTTTATTTGATATTATACGTAATGCAGAATTGCTTGTCTTTTAATTCTCCTTTTGCCAAATGTCACAGTACTTTAAATAAAGCCAACTGTTGCATGACATGTCACAACATAGTGTTCATGGGAAATGTAGGATTAGCACAACCAGCAGTGTTGCCAGATATATATTCTGTTTAAAAATCTAAACACACAAAAACCCTCAAATGTATTGACAGAAAAACAGCCCAATCTGGCAACAATGACTTGTCACATCGTTTCTTGCAGATTCAAACAGACGCAGTGGTGTGTGTCGTTCTTCACTAATATAGGATTAATAATAATAATAACAGCAATACTAAGATAAAAGCATAAAATAATCATGATATTGATCCCTGAAGGGAAATTACACAATAATAATACAATGAGAAAACCAGTAACTACAATATTAAAGGAGTGAACAAGGGTTCATTAGCATGTTAGCTCAGCTTCTGTAACATCTCACAGCTTCTCCATCAGCTGCTCTGCATTTCATTATGAGGTGCATTCACTTTCCCCAGGAGAGTGTGGGAAAATAGTCTCTATAGGAAACCCTAACATATGATCCCTGATATCCAGGTTAGAAGAGTGCTTAGATTGATCAGAAAGAGCTGAACTAGTTTGATCTAAAACACTTCTTTATCAAAGTCTCCTCTTTACAGTAGAATATATTCAACCATTAGCAGGAGGCAGAAAATCCCAGGTTGAGTGAAGGCAGCACAGGTGCAGGTGGTTAATTGTTCACCCTCTCCTCTCTGTGTGACCTGACTCACTTTGACTTTCACACGTCATTGAACTAAACCAGGGGTCTGCAACATGTGGCTCTTTGACTCTTTTGCAGTAGTTCCCTACAGCTTTAAAACATACTGAATTTTTTTAATTTTTTTTTTTTACAGAGGCCATTAATGATGAATGACAAATAAAATCAAGATATAACAATTTGTTAACTTAAAAATAAATCCTGTTGTACAATAACTCGGCCACCTTCACCTCCTGCAACATCTACAGACCATCAACTTTCCTGCACCTGCGGCTAACCTTAACTTTTAAATTCCTGGTAAGAAATAAAAATAAAATAAAAGCTTCTATTCTAAAACAGTTTTTTCTCCACTGTAGCTGATGCTTGTTTATGTGGAATTGTTGTTTTTTCTTAATGTTATATTTTCTTGGCTTTTTATAAAGTTGAATTGAAATGAAATTAAATAAAGACATTTAAAAAAAAAAAAAAAAAAGAATAGAAGCTTTTGTCATTGTACATATATACAATATTAAGGTGCTCTCCAATAATGACATAAAACACAAATAAAATACTGGAAAAGGAAAGACCTATAAATATATAATACTAATAAAACTACTCAGCAAACTTTATGCATTACCATACACACAATATAAAAATATAAAGTGACCATTGAGGAGATAAATAAATATAACTTAGTGTATTACACTTTGATGTAGATTATTGCACATGTACAGGGATTAAAGTTCTCCGTCTGGGTGACGGAATTCCGTCAAATTAAAATTATGAGACGGAAAAATTATTATTACAACAATATTATTACGATTACACCGCATAAGAAGAGGAAGAAGACTCTTCTTCCTCTTCTTATGCGGTGTATTATTGTCCGGCCGGAAACGATGCTCAGTGAAGGACGGTCCGCCCGGACAATGTCAGGGCGGCAATCGGGAGAAAATCGAGAGAATGGTGGCCCCGGGAGATTTTCGGGAGGTACACTGAAAATCGGTAGGGTTGGCAAGTATGTATGGATATGGTTGGGCCATGGATAAAGATCAGTTTATAAGGTAAGTTAAAAAATGTTCTGCTTTTTATGTTGGCATTTTGTCGTTCTGCAGTAAGCTAGCCTAGGCTAGCGGCAGTATAACCAGTTGAATGTATAATCTTCAGTGTAGCAGTAGACATTACGCTATTCTACCTTATGGTTTACGGTAGATTATTGCGGGGCGCGTTTCTCTTTGTTGTTTGGATTCAGCATGCTTAGTTCGTAAAACCTTCCCAGGTAACTTGACTGAGCCTAATGACAGCATGGAGTCGTTGTTTGCTGAAGAGGGTACTGACACTGGTCAAATTGACGGGAAGATAAAGAACAAATGGAGATGGGCTTGGTTAGACGAAGCGGGGGATGATGGAAAGCTGTTTCGCACATGGTGCAAAAAGATGACATTGTCAGGTGTGTGTATGTGCGTTATTTGTCATAAAAAAATCCCGTATGGCGGCAATGGCAAGAAAGTGTTAGCACGCCATGCTGCAGATGCTAAACACAAGCCTGCTGTTCGAGCGCTGAAACATACCTCCTCTCTGCCTGGTGCCGTTACAGTAACAGCCGAGGCCCCCATTTCCATGGCTGATCGTGTGTGCAACCAAAAAGTGCGCATATGTGCTTTCATAGCTGAACACGATCTTTCGTTTACTCTAGCCCAGCCCCTAGTAAAACTAGTTACTGCCATGGCCGAGGATCGAAGTGCTCTTTCTAGATTGTCGATGTCAAATACACACGCGTCGTACCTGTCTACACATGGCATTGGTGCCCAGTTCAAATCTGAGTTGTCATCCAAGCTACAGGGTCATATGTTTTCCCTCAATGTTGGCAAATCCACCACCACTAACATGGACCGGGTTGTAAACGTGCTTGTGATGCCCCTGCTGCCTCCAGGGTGCTTGCTGCCTCCTCCAAGGCCCCTGTTGCCTCCTCCAGGGCCCCTGGGCCTTCCACTGCCTCTACTTCCAATAGAAAGTCAAGCCAAAAAAAAACGAGGGTCAGGTGTAGCCATGCTTGAGACATTTGGCTTTGTGGCTAAAAAGAAAAAGTGACTTCTGAAGTTTTGCCATGTTTGCAGCTGTTTGGGGTCCAAAATAAAATGTTTACTGTAGTCTGTTTTTGTGAGGTTTAAATAAAATGTGCACTGGAATCCTATGTGGACAATTATTTCTTAAATAAGCTAGGTAAAACCTTTCTTGAAATTATTGAAACCTAAATGGTTTGACCATATTCTTAAGGGCCTTTTTGAGACCAATTTAAATTAGTACGATAAAACTATGATGATTGTCATTCTGTTTTATAGGTGTGTGCAGGTGCCTATGTGGCAGTCGCTTGAGTCGGAAAAGCACTTTGGATGTAGTGGGCTACTGTTAAATCACTATATAATGCATACCATGTGGGTTGGGCTTGCCAATTTCTTTTCAGTCAAATCATTTTTTTTCACTTTAATCCCTGCATGTAGTTTGAGTCATGGGAGGAAAAAGGTTATTTTTTGTTCATGGTTCTCATGGCCCAGGGATACAAACTGTTTGTCATTCTGGAGGTGGAGCTTTGATTGATCCGTATCTCCTTCAGAGCGGAGCAGGGTGGGAGGGGTCAGAGAGGATGGGTCTGATGGTCCCAGGAGAGCTCCTCCTGGATGTGAACACCCAGGAACCTGAAGGACCATACTTTCTCCACCAGGTCACCATTGATGATGAGAAGAGCGTAGTCTACCAGGTTCCTCCTGAAGGTGATGGTGTTGTGTGTTTCTTTTGGATATGTGTAGGGACATTTATTCAGAATAATAAGAGGCTACAGTGAGGATATTTGACCATTTTAGACTGTACTTTAGGTGAAAGAGTGGGAACTGGTGCAGCTGTTGAAGCAGGTTGTGAAGGAGAAGGAGTGACTAGGAAAGGTTCAGTAGAGGTAGGTAGACATTGGGCACATCTGCACATATTGAGGTGAACTTCCATATGACCCACATCTCTGCGCTGTAAAGTGCAACAGCAAATCAACATTTCTAAAACAAATAAAAGCAAAATAAAATGATTTTTGATGGATTTGCATCAAATTGACATGTATTTTTACCCCCAAGATGAGCAGAAAGTTACATTATGACCCCGCCCATAACAAACAGGAAGTCGCCCATCTTGGGTTAATGGCTTTTTTGATATAACTCAACTGCAAAAGGTCAAACAGCCTCATAATTGATAAACATGTTGACTGTCTATCCCAAACCTGGGCTCAATGTCAAAATTTCCCATCATACTTTGCGTTCTCAGATGGTGCATATCATAATAGAAAACCGCTATAACTCTCATATACAAAGTTCAAATAGTCTCATATTTGATACACATGGGTTACTAACCCCGGCCACTCCTTCAGACACTATGATGCCGCTAGTGGTTTTAATTTATCTTGATCTTATGAGACCACAGATTAGGAACGTTACACACCACAGACGTACGCTCAAATCCACACAAATCTTGTGTGCCGCTTTGTTTTTTTTGCTAACGACAGGTTCCTTTATAATATCAGGGATGCTGAGCACTTGGAAAAGCGACGGTATGCAGGTTCATCAGAAACACTAAAATCCCTACTTCCTTTGTTTGTGAAGTTCCCAGGATACAAGCCTGTGGGTAATACAAAGGGTGAATTCTACAGGATTGCTGGTGAGTACAAATTGTATATTGTATTATTTAAATGATGATAACAGGTGGGTGAGTAGTTTAATCAGCTCTAATTTGGCAGGGATCCCACATGTTTTGGGCTGTGTGGATGGGAAATCATTTTACAGCCAGGTAGAACAACGATCATTTACATGGAAATGTATTTCTACTTCATTGCAACCCATGAGCCTCCTACCTCATCACCATTGTGGAAGTAAAGTTGCCAGGCTCTGTGCACGACTCCCAAATTTGTCGGAGTGTAGCCTGAGCCACAGATTTCCAAGTGGTAAAGAAAAAAAAAAAAATATGTACAGTATACACCACTGTTCTTGGTCTCCAGTTTAACTGAAGTTCTGTATATCCTTTCATTACAGGCCACTTTGATGGATACCTATTGGGAGATTGAGGCTACCCATGCCTGCCAACGTTACTGACTTCTTATCCTGACCCTGAGCCCCAACTACATTTTAATGTGGCCCATAGCAGGACTAGCGCCCGGGTTGAGAATACCATAGGCATTCTCAGAGTTCTGTGCCATGTTGATCGAATTAAACAGTCTTCTAACATTGTCTGTGGAGTGTCTATTTATAATTGACAGTACTACTTTCTCTAACCTGGAAGTGAGTGCTTTGGAAATTATTTTTATGTCTGTGTTAATAAGTGAGATGGGACGGTAGATTGAGGGTAACATGGGGTTTTTGTCTGGTTTAAGTAGTAATTTAATGTTCGCTGTATTCATGTGGCCTCCTACATAACCTTTATTTTTAATCTCTGTTACTACTCTGAAAAATAGTGGAGCCAGCATTGACCAGAAATGTTTTAGGAATTCAGCAGGGAACCCATCTGGACCTGGTGCTTTGCCTGTTGACATACTATCCAAAGCGTTTTGTAGTTCTTGTAAGGTTAATGGTGAGTCTAAGGTGGTTTTCTGATCTATGGTGAGCTGTGGTAGGTTTAAGTTATTGAGGAAGGTTTTCATATCTTCAGGGTCAGGGTTTAAGTTTGATGAGTATAGGTTTTGATAATAATCATGAGGTGAGTTTAAAGTTTGACCTGAGTTATCAGAAATTGCTGCTATAAAGGAATTATATTCGTTGTGTTTAAGCTGATTTGCTAAGTATTTGCCTGATTTATTATTGTAGTCAAAGTTTATGGATCGTAATTGTTGCAAAATAAAATATTATTCTTCTATTCTATTCTATTATTCTTCCATAAGTTTCTTAATTTTTTCTTCAATTGTTTTTTCTGCTATCTGTTGCTGTTTTTTCTTATAAGAAGAGTATGATATAATCTTCCCTCTGATGACAGACTTGCCGGTTTTCCAGTGTAAGGACGGTGACACTTCCAGAGAATTGTTTGTTAATAGAATAAAAAGCATTTTTAATTGTCTGAGTTCATTCTAAACAGAGAAAAATAAGTAGCTACTTAGTTTCACATCTACCTGTAGCTATTTGTTTTTAGACTGATATCAACTTGTTTGTAGTTTTATTTCAGCAAGTTTCACTTTTACAGTTGGGGACCTGTGTAAAGGCTTTTTCAAATTAAAAAGTTCTTCTGCGAAATCTGTGTCCTGTTTATCTGCACAACTCAAAGAATTGGAATCGAGAATCGTTTAGAACAGGAATCAAAATTGGGAATCAGAATCGTTAAAATCCAAACGATGCCCAACCCTCGTGTTGATGCTCTAATAGCACACATTCAACTGAACAAGGGATACGCCTCCCCCACCTCTTATACAGACTCTGAGCTACTGATTGGAGTCAGCTGAGGGAGAACATCACAGGTGCAGCCAATAGCTCCTGATTGGTCCTCAGAAAACCTTTGACAATCTGTCCAGAACAATGTGTGGAATAAAACCTGCACTGCCATGAACTATTAGGGAACCTCTAGACCAGGGGTGGGCAAACTTTTTGGCTCAGGGGTCACATGGACTTTTAAAAAGTGACAGATGGGCGGGGCCAGCACCGATGCATACATACATTCTTTTTTTTCTTGTCTAAAGTTAAAATTTATAAAACTTCATAACAAATCAACCATATGCGTTACAGATTTGCAACTTTCACCCAAATGTATCCCCAATTCTAAAGAAAGGTTTGTGTATTTAAGGAGAGACAGACCTGTCAGTAGAGCAGTGCTTCTCAAAGTGTGGTAGAGAATGGAGACATGACAGGTTGACATGTTCAATTTCATGCCAATCATCTTAAAAACCCTTTCTTCAACGACAATAAAGATCATTACTAGGCAAATTTAGAATCCTACAATGTATCAGAAATTAAAAGAACATTAAATTAAGACTACATTAGATATGTGACTGGGATCAAAATGTATCGTGAAACTAAAATACAAACATAATGATTTACGTCGGCATGTGAAGTGGAACCAGAAACAAACTTTTATTATCTGATTTAAAACATTTATTTTACTTTTTTGTTTTCTTCAGCTTTTTGGCACAGATTGTAAACAAAGTGTTGTTGTTTCCTGAATATTTGGACTGCTGTACTTTAATGTTTGTTTATTTATGCAGGTAAATCATTTCATTTAGTTTTTCACTTTTGATTTATTTATGAAATATACTTACATTATGAAACATGGTGATACTTGTTCTCTGTTAGTTGATTTCATACTTGTACTGAGTTTATTTCTTTTTTTTTGTTTTCTACTGCACTTTTTACATTTGTTTTTGTTTTTTTTTTAATTCAGATAATGAGTTTCATTTAGTTTTTGATTTATTATCAAATATTATATTACTTGTTCCGTGCTGGTTCAACACATTATAACATGTGTTATTTGTCAGGATTATTTGGGGCTGCAATGGGCACAGGTGGGACTTGAAAGTTTACATAAAACCACAACAGTTTCTTTACAAATAATAAGACAGAGTCTTTGACTGGACTTTAGTGAAAAGTATTTACTTGTCCATCCATTACTAAACACTCAGCACTCACTGTCGACTCTTCTTTTCTTTGGCCCACTCGTTGTTGTAGATGTGTATCGCTGTGTCAGCACCGCGGGTTTTGCTCCGACAATCTCCACCTGGCTCACAAGGCGCACTATGCTGCCTTGCTGCAAACACATTTAATTTCCTTACAACCTGCGATTGCTGATCGGGAGCTGGTCGTGAGGTGTTAATTGCTTCTCGTGACCCTATGTATACTACACGATGCACGACACATGATCTAGCAGAGACTCGCACAATCCTACAAAATAGTCGCACGTGTCAAAAGTCGGCTCAAAATGGGCCAAAAATCGCACAGTGTATGTCTGCCTTTAGGGAAGACACTAGGTCCCTGAGATGTAGTCTATGGATTTCAAGCTTAGTAGATTTCCAAAAAAGTAACATTTTGAGAGACATTATTGCATTAGAGGTTCCCTAATCGTTCATGGCAGTGCAGGTTTTATTCCACACATGTTTCAGAGGTTTATTCCATAAAGCGGGTTATTTTCAAACTCTGAGTATGTTTGGGCTCAAATGAGGGAAACTCTTGAGTATCCGATTCCTATACGTGAGGTATGTTCTTCTCTGAGTCTGTTACCATGGTAACATTGTCCGTGAACTAAACGCTGGCAGGTTTTGTAACCCTGGGTTTCCACCTGGCTCCGCCCACCTGAACACTGCTTCTTAAGGAACACTTTTATGTACCTTGGCACTGTTCTCTGACACACATTAGTAACATTACACACCACAGACGTACTCACATCATTACTAATGATGTGTTGCGTTAGGTTTGTTAATTTTTATTTTGCTAATGGTAGTTTTCTTTCTAACATTGTGGATACAGAGCATTTAGTGAAAGTCACTGAGAGGTTGATCTACATTAAAACATCTACTGACGTCTGTAGTAAAGTTCCCTGAATACAAACCTGTGGTAAATGTAAAGGGGAAAAACTCAATTTAAATGAATACACATTTATGGCTCAACATTGACTTTATGTTGTTTAATACTGTAATATAAGTGAATGTATAAAAGTAACCCAAGGTTTACATACTCAGGGTTGATTAACCCACTTCATACCAGCTGTAATAGAATCAGATACACAGAGTTTCCCATCGTGGGGTATGTTGACCCAGAGTTTATGGACAGACTCAGAGTTTAACCCTCCTTTATGGAATACACCTCTGGACAGATTGGTTTTCTGAGGACCAATCAGGAGCTATTGGCTGCACCTGTGATGTTCTCCTTCAGCTGACTTCAATCAGTAGCTCAGAGTCTATATAAGGGGGGGCAGAGCCCTTGCTCAGTTAAGTGTGTGCTATCAGAGGGTCAACACTCTCAGTTGACTTTCTGTTCTGTTGTTTGTAATAAGTTGAGTTTAACAGAGTTATTTTGCGCAATCTCCTCCACCAAACCTTTAGTTTGTTCATCATTTTGGTAGAATCAGTGGGCAGCTGTGGGGAGATCTATATGTATATACAACTAATCTCTCAGTAGTTGGTACATTGTAGTCTTTATTTCATCTAGTGATGGCAATATGAAGCACTGAGGGATCGCAGCCTATTACTCAGCACATGGTTCAAAGGGTCGCAGTGATGCATGCTCCACTATGCCATCATGTGGACAAAAAAATGTAATAAATGCGAAGGGCCTATAACAAATGGTGGGGTCTAAACTATGGTCTGAAAGAATACAGCCAATAATGTGGAGAAAGTTGTGATGTAAAATGAGCTTGTGTGACTTTGTTCATGTATGTGCTTATGCAACTATTGACAGAGTTTAATAAAAACAAAAATACATGTATTCATTTTTATTATTATATTTATTATTTTTTCTACCGTGTTGTATTATGAAACAAATATACATGGACATTACAGTTTTGATTATTTTATTTGAAACATTAACAAACTGTACACAACTGTGGCACATAACAAACACCCTTCATGTTTTTTAAAGTCTCTGGTAGTCCTTTGGAGAGCCAAAAGAATCCAGTGAAAATATAAAAATGAAATACATACTATTTTAATAAATAACAGACAATTATATAATATGGCCATTAAATTGTTAAATAAGGTAATATTATTATGAAATGTTTTATTTTTCTTCAATATCTAGCTATTATACTTTTATTATAATTAATTATTTCATAATGATTATTTTAATAATTTCATAATTTTTAAAATAATGACTTTTTGGAAATTTATTTTCCAAGAATGTATAAAATAAAAAACACTTTTTACAAAGTAAATTTTTATTTCATAATGTCGTTTTCCACAATGGTCTTTGATTCCATATTTCAGCAAAATGACTAGTTTGCAAATCAAAGCACATGAGGCGGAGCCAGTTCACTGATTGGCTGATGAACAGCAGCAGCAGTATCGATTAAAGTGTGGAGACTTATCACTAATGGTGAGAAG
Source organism: Gouania willdenowi (assembly GCF_900634775.1). Lineage (NCBI taxonomy): Eukaryota > Metazoa > Chordata > Actinopteri > Blenniiformes > Gobiesocidae > Gouania > Gouania willdenowi. The sequence continues at coordinate 890,200 of NW_021145076.1, read as the reverse complement.
ACTGAGCGATAAACTTTATCGCTGACGCTCGCCACCATCAGCTCAGTCTTCTCACCATTAGTGATAAACTTTAATCGATACTGCTGCTGCTGTTCATCAGCCAATCAGTGAACTGGCGCCGCCTCATGTGCTTTGATTTGCAAACTAGTCATTCTGCTGAAATATGGAATCAAAGACCATTGTGGAAAAGGACATTATGAAATAAACATTTACTTTGTAAAAAGTGTTTTTTATTTTATACATTCTTGGAAAATCAATTTTAAAAAGTCATTATTTTAAAAATTATGAAATTGTTAAAATAATCATTATGAAATAATTAATTATAATAAAAGTATAATAGTTAGATATTGAAGAAAAATTAAACATTTCAAAATAATATTACCTTATTTAACAATTTAATGGCCATATTATATAATTGTCTGTTATTTATTCAAATAGTATTTATTTCAAAATGTTCTTTTTATTTATTTAATTGTGGCCCTTTTGGGCTTCCATAGTTTGGGCTTCCATAGTTTGGGCTTACCTCCGTTTCTTCTGAGAGTCAATAGTTAACCGCCTCCCAACTCCTGTTTTGAAGGTTAGTGGGTGAAGTCTGTATACAGTGGAGACACTGGGCTTTACCAGGAACCTTTCCTCTTCTGATGAAGTCCATAAGCGTCTTCTCAACAGCCTGGACTTCCTCCTCCGACCACTTTTTCTTTTTGGTTTGCAATGATCCTGAAAAAACAAGGCAATAAAAACTTAAAAAATAAAAAAAATCTGCATGTTCCCAATGGGCAAAATGGAATTAAACATGTTAGCAATATAAATTTGAAACATAAAAAAGCATTTAAACATTTTATTTTTAAATAGTCAGCAGTAAACTTCAACGAAACATGCTAACAGAAACTCAGGGTGAATCTATCAGGCTAATGATCAGCTTCACATGACTCTGCAGAGTCAGCATTATCTCTTTTGTCCAATTTAGTGAAAGCAGATTACCCAAGACACCTCATTCGATGGCAAAGGCCCCAGGGATGTTATTCATAGAGGTTTGCTTACATTCTGAGTGTTATCATAAGTTGTAATCACTTACCTTTTTTACTTTGACACATTACAGACACTTCCCCAGCCAGTGGCATCTCGTCACCTGAAACCACAGAAAAATACTGTAAATGGATGCGTTTTCTGTGGTAGAAGAGCAAGATGATGCAAGTGATAAGAGAAAATGTATAAAAGAAAATGTATCTGTAATATTTCCTTATACTGTATATGTCAATATGATGCTAGAAGAAAAATTATCCACCACTTTGCCTCCCATGAAATACATTTTTGATGAAGCTGTTTTGATTCAGCCATGCCTCTCTGTCATGGTGCAAGAATCAAGTAGTGCAACTTTAATAAAAGTAACTTGGTTAGAGATTCATATTCTCTTCTGTTTGCATGACAAGACAGAAAGATCATATTTTCTTTTCAGTACTTTTAGTAAAGAGCAGTTCAGTAACTGAGCAGTCATTTTACATCTACACAAATTGTATAATATTTGTATAAACTGTAGAGACTTAAAAGAAGTAGAAATATCCTATGTTTATTTAAGTTCTGATTGTAAATTGAATCATTTGTAAAACTGTAAAAGAAACAAAAGACTGAAAATGTATGAAAGGGTAGGAAACAAGTTTTACTTCTAACTACTCCTTTTCAAATTGTATATATATTTTCCTTTTTTTATTGTATTGTGCAATGAATAATTAATAATTCAAAATAAATAGACTACTACTACAACTACACGTAAAACTGTTATTTTACGCAAGAACAATATTATTACACTTTCTAGATTTAAAAGGTCTTCTTGGGCCCCCACCATTGTTTTTTGCGTAGCATTTTATCTTCAAATAGTGTTTGAGGGACCCATCTTTTCCTTTGAAAATTTACCACAGCATTTATAAACTTCTTTAACTTTCAAATTTCTCTGCCAAACTACATCGATCCATTTGACACATGTCCACAATCATCATCTTACATTACAGAAGTGTGATTACCTTTGGCTGGCTGTGGAGAGCTTTGACCAACTTCAGAGGATCTCTTTTTCACCCTGGAATTTTCTGTGAATACAAAGGTTATGCTTAAGAACATGAGTGTTCAACACAGGCAAAGTCATTAGTCAAGTACATGTTTATGTGAAGCATCATAATTAAACAAACCAGTGTTTTTTCAGTGCTTGGTCAAGTAATTAAGAGAGCCCCAGGGTAAAATTCCCACAACCAATTATACATTACAAACTTTGACTGCTACAGCCTTACATTTGAAACATCTGAAAGCTTTTTATTTATTGTGGCGCTTAAAATGGCCGTCTATTTCAAAGAGGACAAATTTTAGTTTTAACAAACTCAGGCATTTTGATCACAACTAATTTACCTGTCATTCGGTTATCAAACCCTACAAGCATATTTAAGTATTGAACACATCTTGTAAAGAATACTTCTAAATGTTTGTCAAAATATTTGCCTTCATACCCGGTGATAACGAGGCTGAAGGTGAAGCTGCACCCAACTTGTTAATGTCGTCATCTGATTCACTGTCAGTTAAGTCACTGTCCACTGACATTTTCTCTGGAAATGCATTAAAAAAAGTGTGATCAACACTTACTCAACAAAACAAATCTTCAAGAAATCCTAATACTGGCAATTTCCACCATCATTCACCAATATCCATTATTATTACATTATTGCATAATTGTAGTTAATTTAAGACAGACTCTCTGGCAGGAAAAAAAAAAAAAAGATCTACAGATTGTGTAAATGCATATATTCCATCATTTACCTTGGGGATCGATGTTGATTTCATCCAGAATTCGTCCCTGAAACTGTGACAGCTGACCTCTTTCTAGTGCCATCAGGACTTTGCTGATTTTTGCTAGCTGTAATGTGCCCTCTGGGAGTCTATAATACTGGCGATGCACTCTGATGTCATGTCCTAGGAAATTAGCAAGGTCATCCATCTCATTGTCCTTCAGATTAAGGACCTTGGACATGGTTGCCATGTGCTTCCTTAACTTAGTGGATGATAAAGCTTCCGGATGATTTGCCCCACAGCTTCGAGCAACATGACGAATGACATCTGATCCTCTGAAGTGGCTTAGAGCTTGTGGTCTGCCAAACATGAACAGATTTTCATCAGGTACTTCACAGTTGCGACGAGTCTTGACGAGTATTTCCATTGAAGTCATCATATCAGGCGTGAGTAGAATAGGGACTTTTCGTCCCCGTTTTCCCCTGATCTCTATTCTCTTGAGGTGTTTGCACAGTTTTTTTTCAAACTCGGACAAAGCTAACTCAATATCGGGGTGAGTTGACGAGGTATCTCGTAATGTGAAAGCATTCAATGTCATCTTCGATACTTCTCCCTCTCTCCTGCGGTTAAACAGTATAATCTCACAGAGAGTTATTTTTGCAAGTTCTGCCCAGTTTGTCTTTGTCGGCTGTTCTTCGAGTTTTGTATGGCAGCCCTCTATTTGTCTTCTGAGATACTCATGCATTTTTTTAACATCTTCTGCAAAGGGAAGCACCTGTGGGACATTCCATTTCGCTTCATCAAGATTTCTTAGGGCCTGAGCTGACACACACTCATTCCACTTGGTCACATATTTTTTTAAACACCTGAACATTTTGGATGACATCCTCTTCACCTGCAATCATAGCCTCACATTCTATAATGCTTGCAATTTTTTTGAGGTTGTGGCCTAACTTTAGTGCCAGAGAAGGTGTTTTGTATATGTTTGTTTCCTTATTGAAGCCAGCTACATCTTTGACAGCTTGTATCACACAAGGGAATTTAGCTGGTAAAAAAAAGTCTGACAACTGCTTCAACTTGCCATTTTTGTGTCCTTGCACAACAAGTCGCCCTGTCTCCCGCATCTTTTGTCTGATATATTCGTGTTTGTTGACGTCATGGCCATGTTTGTTGAAAAGGTGTTCTCCATATTTCAGAATGTTTTTCTCTTTGCGGACAGCAGTAGTTACCTCGTCCATATGCATGTTTAGCACCATTTTCCAAAAGCATTCATTAACGTCCTCTGGCACTGGCTGAGCATACTCACAAAGGGCCTGGACTCTTGTTTTCCCGGGTTTTAATACTTCACTCTTCTTGCTTAGATGACATCTTTGCATATGCCTCCACAGGGATTTCCTCTTGAGGTAAGCCTGGCAGGTAACACAGTGCATGTAGTCTCCGGCTGTAACTTCAGTGCTGGACCGTTGTCTGGGGACTACCATTCCTTTTCCTTCTTTCAGCACCTTATTATTATGTAGACGATTCCCTTCATTTCTTAGTAAGCAGAGTTGTATTTTTCTCTCTTTTGATCCCCTTGGATGTGTCATCGCTTCTGCCACTTCTGGTTTGTCTTTGTGTCTTGATTCCAAATGACGGATAATTTTATGGAAAGTCTTAGTGCAAAACACACAGTAAAACTTTTTGTTGTACAATCTGCCCCCATTCGGTTTCTTCTTTAGCATCATTACTGTCACATCTGAACTGTCATGTAAGGAGGCCTCTGCATTGCCTTTTTCAGCCACTAAACTTGTTTTCCGTCTTCGTTTTTGTGGTTGGACGATTTGTGCTGCCTGAGTGTTAGTTGAGTACTTTCTCTTGGCCTTTTTCTTCTTATTCGTGGGCTGTTTGACCTCACCAGAGCTCTCTTCTTCATTATCAGTTTCATCAGCATAATCAGGAACATACAACTCTTCACTGCTCCCAGAACTTGACAGATGATAGTCTTTGTTCCACAGTATTTCCCTGGTCAGCTAAAAACTTTTTAAAGTTTTGAATGTTAAGTTAATTGTCTAATACTAATTATCTTCACATCAGAAATGTAAAGACAAAAAAAATACTTTGTTCAGAGGTGGTGCAGAAAGGGAAGGTGAGTGACAACCTTAACCCTACGCAATCATGACTTTTTTATGTTTACATAATGCCAAATCAAACAACACAAAATGATCAGTATAAAGAAAGTACCAAAAAGTGCAAACATGGACTATTCATTTGGAATGTACACATTTCACAGGATAACTATTTGATTAATGATGCACTGTGTAATTTGGGTGCACAAATTTGAAAACAGTTCTAGGCTATATTTTCTGAACTGAATACAGTTTCTGTAGTCCCTGAACACTGGAGCTAAAAAGCTACCAGAAGCATATAGGTGTCTGATATTCTGAGACCACCATCATTACTTCTCACATAACCTTTTATGCTACACTGTTACAGGGACCAACGTTTCCTAAGAGGACAGTATGAGTTATGAACATATGCAACAGAATGTGTCGACTTCTAACTTTCACCAACCAAAACTATATACATCCTTTAAGTAATATGCCCCAAAGGTTATTACCATTATTATTGATGTAGTTAAACCAAAAGCACATGATAAAGTAATGGAAATCAATTTCATGCAAATGTTTGAAAATCCTTTCCAGGATCAATTAGTTTTCTGTGTCACTATGTCTGCTTCCTCTATGCAGCAATATCATGGAGTAAATGACAAAAGCCGTGGCAGGTAAACTTACAAAAACACTCTCAGTTCTTTTCAGCTCAGGTACAGTGTCCGTGTCCTCACTGCCCGTGTCTTCATGGTTGTCTACATCAGGTGGTGTGAGGTCAATGGTGTTATCACTGTCGCTTGAGCACTGATCAGCTCTCTGGGAAATGAGGAGAAATATTAGTTGCACTAAATAAGACAATGGCAGTTTTATGCCATAATAGAGTTCAGGCACCGTGATGATAATAATGTAAGAGAAAAAGGAAATAAACCTAAAAAATCATTGAACAACTCTTTTTGATTTCTAAAAAAGAAAATTCATTATGTTCTCTTCAGTGATTCACAGACAAGATGACTGGAATAACATATTTTACTCTGATTTGGGTTATTACAGTGGTACATTCTTTATGAAAAGAGCTATTTTGCTCATTGAATGAAGGCATATCAGGGATTTTGACAATTTTACAGTTCGTCATAGTTTACATTATATTAAGGACTGTATTTAACAGTTTCGGGGTTAAAGCAGCGGCTTGCAAATCTGTGTCAGACAGATGAGTCTGCAAGTGATAATTTCTTCAGGAGTCTGGGAGAATAGAGCTGAACAGAGTAAAGTAGTAAACTTTTTTGTTTCTGTCAGTTGATTCATTAATGGCTTAGATCTTTGATCAAAAACCTGGGGATCAAGAGTAATGGTTTTTTGAATCGTTCTCCAATATTAAAAATTAAGCTGGATCAAGCATTTCTGACTGTTCTGTTTCCATAGATACCAACAGTGCATCAATGTCATTTTTTTTATTATATAGCAGAAAAAAAATATTGCAATGTCCATTTTCTCTAATATCCGGCAACTGTAGTTCTTCTTTGGCAAGGAATCTACAGCTGGGAATGTATAATTCACTATTTACTATTAACATTCATATATTCACTTTAGAAATGTTGTAGCAAAGTTAATTTTTATTTAAAGCAAAGACTAATAATACAACTGAAACCCTAATTGCTATCAACGAAATGTAAACTAGTTAAACTGAAAATGGCACAGTATTTACTTAAGGTATCATTAGAACACATAGCCTCATTCCCCTTCACTGATTTTAAAAAGTATCATAAATGATCATGAGCTGTGGGTCATGACCGAAAGGACAAGATCGCGGGTACAAGCGGCCGAAATGAGTTTCCTCCGTAGGGTGGCTGGGCTCTCCCTTAGAGATAGGGTGAGAAGCTCAGTCATCCGGGAGGGGCTGAGAGTAGAGCCGCTGCTCCTCCGCATCAAGAAGAGCCAGATGAGGTGGCTCGGGCACCTAATTAGGATGCCCCCCGGACGCCTCCCTAGTGAGTGGATGATGATCATTTAAAAAAAAAAGTGGCACAGACTCAGATAATTATCCCTTTAACTACAGTACTATTTCCAATATTTACAACCTGCTACATTGCATATAGTGCATCTTTACGTGCTTATAAATAATGACATTTTTATTTCCAAGATGATGTGTCAGAAAAGCATCAGAGAATTAAAGATAACATGAAAACTAATTGTTGCTTTTGATCACTGTCTTTCACTTTGGCTCAGAACAGATTTTTGTTTGATTGGTGATGTAGAATTGGATCTCAATGTGTGCTTAATGCATCATTTTGGCCTCATTCATGATTACATAGCAGAATAATAGAGCTGAAAGTAAACTCTTTAAGGTTATGCATGTAGTAAAGTGGTTACCTTTGGATTTCCAGAGCCCAAAGGTTTAATGTCGACCTCTTCATTATCTTTTTCAAAGCCTTTTTCCACATCAGCATCTGCAAAAAATGTCAGAGAATTAAATCCTTCCTTGAGTTAGAATTAATATATAAAAATCCTTCCTTGCAATCAGGAATATAGTATAGGTTTTGATGGGCAGCTTGATACAAATATATTAACTTAGCAGTGGTGGAATGACTGATGAAAAAGAAAGGGCAGCCCTGAGGGGGGTACAGTGGATATATTATCTTGTCTACATGAAGGCTTCATCTGTAATATATCTGAACAATTACATGTTGAATCTGTTGGTGGGAACAGCTCAAGACTAGACAAAGGTCTCCCTTTTCTTTTTATTACTTGCTTTTATTATGCTGTAACTGTAATTTTTTTGATGCGATATGATAATAATTAGAGTATTAACTTTTTTATACAGCACCTTTAAAAACATAGGTTTAGAAAGTGCTCTTATAGCCAAACGTTAAAAGGTCAAAAGTTAAACTAGCAATAACAATGTGATGATTAAGAACATATAACAATTATTTGGTGTACAATAGAATGAAATTCAGGAAAATAAAACAGCCAAATAAATAACTGCCTAAAAACAGAAATTAGAAATGGAGTCAAAGGCAAAGGTAGTAAGAATACATTAAAACCCAATATTCACAAATCATAACATCAAATATTTTTAGTTTGTGTTTATAAGGATTTTATTGACTTATACGGCTCTCATCATATCATCTTTACAAATAAAATGGTGCTGGCAGTTAAAAGAAGTCAAGTGTGAACTTGACCTTATGAAAGTTCAAGTGGATAATACACACACAACTCCTTAAAGGGGGGCTGAGTAAGCATATTAAAGCTAGGGTGGGGAATTTTCTAAAGTTAGCTTGATTTTAATGTAGCTTCCTCCGACCGGCTCCACCTTTACCCCCCTCCCCTTTGTGCTCCATCTCACTCACATGCACGAGCACCAATGCTCCAATAGCGGAACTAAGCTCATCTCGTATATCGTGTAGGAACTTAGTCTCATTTAGCAGTAAGTAAACACTAAACTTAATCATTATATACAGTATGTTAAAAAACAACAAATAACTCAGTTTTAACTCTGTCGGCGGTGACGCGCTTTGACTGTGGGCTTGTGCATGCGAGGGATTGAGTACGTGCAGGGAGACAGAGACATGATTGGTTAAAAAAATGGTTCTTTTTTTCATTGGTTGAAGTTTTACTGGTTTACTGCTGATACAGATGATGGATTTTGTTTGTTCCTTTTTCAGAGCACAAAAGATCTTAAATTCTGTCAGAAAATAAAGAACACTTCAACTAAAAACTTAAAAAGTGTATCTGGAGAACATTCACTACCCTCCCTATGAAGTAGTGAAAAAGAAAACTAAAAAATAAGTTGCAGGGTAATCCACAATTAGCTATTTAATCACAAGTTCATTAACATGATCCTAAATGGGTTACCCTCATTTAATCCTGAATATCAGGCCCTGATGTAAACTCACACCACAACTCACATATTTCAACTCACCTTTCTCATGAGTGGATTGAATGCTGCAACCAGTGGCAGGAGGACTCAGGTCATTTTTCTGTGGAAACAACACAGTCAGTTTATATTATGTCAGTGTGCAGTGAAACATTAACAGTTTGAACTTCTACAGTTCACAGCTAAAATCTTTTAAATACAACAGCTAACTAAAATGTAATTTATTCACTAGTAAAATTTAATTCTAATCAAACTGATACATCAGATGCTTTTTTAAATAGGCCTAAACAAACATCAAACATTATTTAAAACAATTTACTTTTCAAACATTTTCTTCCAAAAATACTCTGAATAAGTATTGTCAAAAACAAATGTTAATCATGGATTTCAGTCACATCTGCTATCACCACAGCTTCAATCAAGCATTAACTTCAATCTACACTATTTTTACATTACTCCCCATCTACTAGTTAATTTAATAAACTAAAGTTATAAAAGTGGAACAGCTAAACAATTCCACGTGATAGCCATGTGTCAGGTTAGCGGACGTTTTTAGAATTTAATTATACTCATTTTATTATGCAACACGGTTTAAAATGTATAAAACCAGCTTTCACAACACTACATTCAAGTTTGAGCAAAAAACAAGTCTTAAAACTTACCTTTTCTTTCTGTAAGCTCACAGCCTGCTCCATCGCTGTGCCTGTCGACTGTCTGTGAGTGAGTCAGACTAGTGCAGGTGCACTTAGAGCCCCTCCCCCACCCTGGCTCAGCGCCAACAGCTCATTAAGCCTTGATCAGGAGAGCGTTTGTTCCCTGGTTCCCTGGTCCTATTATGCCTAACTACAGCTACAGTTGTCTTTTAGTTTTTAAAATAAGAAATTGATCCATGTTTTGAAACAACTTTTTATTTATTTATTTATTCAGTTTATTTCTGACATGGTTGCATTCACAGAAGTTTTTTGTTTTGTTTTGTTTTGGTTTTTTTGGGGGGGTTTTTGTACATGCTGAAAAAGGAGACAGGAAAAGCAGTTTGCTTATCTGTTTTAAACACAGAAAATTTACATCAAAGCTTGTGTCTTTTCTGGTCAAATATTCTTGGGTCACTTTTTATTAATTATGACAAATTAATGTACTAATTGAAGCTTTCAATAATAATAACTTAAAACTAATTATGCATATAGGCTACACACAATGATATGGAAGCCCATTTCTGTCACTTTAAAAAAAATAAAATAAACGAATTTAGAGAATTAATAATTATGACGAAAAAGAGAAAATTATTCGATTTGTGCATGTGCAACACTTCAAAGACTTCTTGCAGCCACACGCCTTCCGTACACAGTTAAAAGAGGACATATAGTAAATATGCTTTTTTATCTCTCATACTTGAGATAAGCATTATTTTAGATGACCTGCTTGCAGCTAGCCTGGAATCCATCCGAATCTCCTAGTAGGCCATTAGTCTGGAAGTGCTCAATAGAAGCATGATTTCGGGTGGGAGGGACAAACACGGGCAGAGTAACCAATCAAACGTAGAAGAGATGTGATGACATTAGTGCGACAAACGTAGTTCTTATTTTCTAAACGGATATATCCAGGTCTTTTTTAAACGTAACAGAGCGCAGCTACGAAGCTATTCTCTGTGTCGGGTGCCGTGTTTGTGATGATATTCCTCAGTGCAGCCGATATGGCGTTTTTTTCCTGATCTACAGATCTGGAGACGAGGAAGTGAGCCGTTGATGGCAGAGAGAGTCCAGACCCACTTTCTTACAACAGTAAGGAAGTGGGTGTGGCTTCGCCAGGCTAGCGTGCATCCTCAGGCTTGGGATATGTGATAGACCAGTTTCAGGTTTTATTTTTTTTTTAATCTCATCTGATTCTATCATTTTCAGAGGTTCCACTGCTAAAGGTTAAACTCTCCAAGTGTCAAAGCGGCTAAAAGAGAGCAAAAAATCATCAGTCATGAAATAAACAGGTCTTTTTGGCTCCTGTTCATGCCTCGATACCCCTGGGGATCTGAAAATGCCCATGATTATTCACATTTGACTCGGTATCAAGCCTGTAAATTTTGGTCTGAATCAGTTAAGAAATCGCTGATATTTTGACCCTAAATGGTTATTGTAGTCTGCTGGACATGAAAGGGTTAATCCTCCAAATTTCAAGAGGCTCTCAGAGGCTAGCTGTAAAGCTAGAAGGTCGATATTGAATATTCAGACTCAGAGGGAGCTCTAGTACTTGTGTGGGAAATTTGGTGTTGATTGGCCCAAAAATGAGGGAGAAGGTCTCATTCATCTGGCAAGATGGTCTCGGGGTGTAAGCAGAGAACAAGACCTGCATTTTCAGAAATGGACTGAAGTAAAAAAAGTTCTACTGGGACCTCAGGAATGATTTTTAAATATGTTATACTAGACTCCATTTGGAGCTGATCTGAGGTGGTTTGGTGTCTCTATGACTTTTCTGTGCCTTGTGGCACCATGGGAAAATTACACAAGTGTGGACTTCAAAGCCCCATAAATGAGTCATTTTTGGTTCAAATGAGCTGAAACTTTTAGAAGTCTTTCAGGGCCTCTCGATAAACAAGCGATTTCAAGGGCGTGTCTCTAGGTGGTTCCTGGAGCTACTTCCTGTGTGGGTGGGGCCATCGAAAAGATTCCACAAGCATATTATTTGAAAGTTGTCAGAGGTCCCACAGCCCAAGTTTCACCTTTCTAAGTGTCTCAGAGGTCAAACAAGAGCAAAAGAGCACCAGTTGTGAAATATGAAAAATTGTGTCTTTTTGGCCCCTGTTCATGCCTCGATACCCCTGGGGGTCTGAAAATGTGCATGATTATTCACATTGAACTTGATATATTGCTTGCCAATTTTGGTCCAAACTGGTTAAGGAATCTCAGAGACTTTGACCCTTTTTAGCCTTTTTGTACATTAAAGGGTTAAACGTGAACTGAGAAACAGGCCCATGCTCAGGCTCCTTTTGAGCTAGGGGTCTGATATTGGATTATCAATGTCATGGAGGGGCTTATTAGTTGTGTGTGCAATTTGGTATAAATAGCCCCTCAAATGAGGGAGTAGTTGTAGTTTTTTCTTTCTTGAAGGC